>NC_048440.1:12562067-12862067 GCF_004353265.1 Vitis riparia | reverse complement strand
TTTTCTTTTTCTGAAGAATCATATGGATTCTCTAACCCAGCTGCATGTTGATTAAACATCATTTAATCACATATTAGGACATTAGATCCATAGTATAAAAAGAGAAACTTCAGCCAAAACATCAAGGTTTAGTCATAAGTATCGCAAATCTTCCATTCTCAAAAGGGAAAAAGGTAAAGAAAGAAAGAAACAGAAAAATATGGAAGAAAAAAAGGAAAGCATTACATAACTGGATCAGCCATTTCAGTCACTTTTACATGATTAAATTCTGAACCTGGTGAAAATATAAAGGAACAAACAATAATCAAATGCCAAGTATGATTTAAATAAAGTAACTTCTAATGGTTTAACTTACACAATTAATTTTATATCAGTTTTCTTAGCTATCCACCTAATTTATAGTTTGTAGCGCACTAATTTTTTATTTATGTCCGGTAATTAATTTTAACACATTAGTAACTAAATAAATTCTCATAGACAAAGACGTCAAGATCCTTAGGATGACTCGCTATATTTAGCTTCCTTCACTGCTTAAGAATATGGTTTTTATTTTTCTTAAATTATCTGATCAAGGTTTGAATATTTCAACTGCTTTATTTTAAGTTCATAACAGCCTATAACTTTATCAGATAGGTTGAAAAAGTAATCCTTCCTACGTGCATGGGATTTACCCGGTGGGATTCAGGTAGCCTTTCATGTGACTTACCTAACCAACTAACTACCCAAACAGAAAACATCACAAAAGCTCAACAGTGCTCCAATCCTTTGACAGGTGGTACACTGCGACCACTTTGGTGGTGCTGATGGGCACCATATAAGGTGACAGATAGAATTGGGATTCTAAAACCAAAGTTCTTCCAGTCAGGGACTAACACCTGGCCTTGGCAACAGATGCTACGGAAGGAAGGAACCAAGAAGAGAACCAACAATGAGACAACCCGCCGATCCCCATTCACGGTAATCCATGCAAGAATCTTGAAGGACCATAATAAAAAATAAAATAAATAAAAACACCAATAAAATAAAGCCCAAGACCAATAGTTAAAAGGCTTTTATAATACCAAGAAAGCAAGCAAACAATTAAGGTAGTGGCTTATGTAACACCCGTAAATCCAAAAAGCACTCCGAGAAACTACACACTAGCATAATTATTAATTATAGACTGAAAACTGAAAACCCATGGAAAGAAAGAAGCAAAGCTCTACCCAAAAGCGATGTAAAGAGATGCAAGGTAACTAATTTGAATGGAAAAATGCGCAAATCAGATTATCAGTGCTTACCAGAAACGATGTTGAGCCGAGAGGAATGTGCTCTTCCAGCAACTTAGTTCTTTCCTTTTCCCTTCTGGTCTGAATGCCTGCTTCCGTCGCCATGGTAGAGTTGCAAGCGGCCATCAAATCCAGGTGAAAATTGATGATGGTGGTGATGATTCTCCACAGGAGCAGCGCCCATGAAGAAAGGTACATATGATCCGTCTATAGGAGAAAACCTCTGAAGGTGAGGCAACAGAGACGGAGAATTGGACTGAAGGGTCCCCCTATTGATACCAGCAAGGCCGGAAGAGATAGTAAAGTTGAGGTTGTTGTCACTACCACCGGGTTGCGAAGTCGCCACCGGGATAAGATGGTCGGAAACAAAAGAAAAATGCTGCAGCTCCGGATGATGATCGCCAGCCACATTGAACGGCGATTGCGGCAGTGAATTTCCCAAGTGGATTTGTCCAGCAAATCCTGATGAGTGATTGGTCCGGGACGAGGATGACCCGAGAAATCCCGGGCCAAAGTAATCCATAGTGGAATTCCACTGTCTTGGCATCTTGTGAAACAAATTGGGCTCGCCACTGGGGTTGTGCTGAACTGAAGTCGCGTTATTGCTAGCACAGCCAATACCCCCAGTGAGTAGTTCTGTGAAAGACGAGCTTTGGGGAATAGGGTTGTTCACATTGTGAGGGTGGGCAGCACGGGATTCATTTTCTTTCTCCTTCTCCTTCTCCTTTGCTGCTCTCTCCCTTGCTCGTTCACGGGCTTTCACACGGTTAACGCGGATCTCAGATCGCGAGAGAGACAACCCTGAGCCCTTGCTCGTCTCTGAAGTGCTACTACAAGCAGATTTCGACAAAGAAATATGCTGTTGGGGATGCTGATGCTGATAATTGTGCTCGCCTTCTAAGTCCACCGAATCAAACCCTTGTTCAGTGCCAGGGCTCGGTCTCTTTTCATCGCTCAGTTGCTTCGGTGTATCAGGAAATGAACTATTCAGCGAAGGGAGCTCGGCAATAGCATCTGAGGCTGCTTTAATCAACCACTCCACAGCTTTACTGGGCTGATCATAACCCAACCGATCTTGAAGATCATAGAATTGTATCGCGGTGGTGACTGAAAGCCGAACACGCCGGTCCCTTAGCCCTTTGGACGTCAAAACCTTACTATGCCTATCCTTGCCGCCGGAAGCTCGAGATACCCTAAAAATCCGAGAGTGGTGCCAAGCGCGAAGGCGACCACCATCGCTTCCGCCACCACCTCCCCTTTTAATTTCTAAATCTTCCTCGTCATCTGGGTATTGATCTCCCCCCTTTTGACCTATCTTGGTCAAATCATTTCTACCATTACCAACCCTGGAAAACTTACACGCCTGCGTCTGAATCTCGTCCACCTCCATAGCACTTTCATACCTTTCACCAAGAAAACCAGCACAAGAAGAAGACCCCTTTGCCTTGCTTCCTATTATGACTTTGTCTACCTCGTTGCTTCTAGGGATAGAGAGAGTTTAGAGAAACAAAGGGGTGGCAGTTGGAGTGGTGGGAGTGCAGGTGGGGTGGTGTGTCCTTTGCATTGATGACGAATACTCAGAAGTACTTTGGCTGTGTTGTGATAAAAAGGCCTTTTTTTACGGTTCGATATATCGCAGTCCAAGCCGGAAATGTCAGCACTCTTCGTTTAAGCTTTTTGCAGTGCTTTCAAAAGCAAAGCCTGAAATGTCTCAGACTCACTCAGCCCCTGCGAACCTAAGAGAGAGAAGCATCGGATGCTTAATACGTACACTGTTTTAACACTAACATAAACACATCCCCACACCCATTTTATCAACATCTCATTTGACTTAGCCCTAAAGATCTGTTTTTAAAGATAATCAGCTTTGGAAAAGCGAAAAATAAAAGCTTACTACTTCTCACCTTGATCTGATGAGCTTTTTTCTGCTTCAGATTTAAGCTATATAGCCTGCAGAGTCGGCAATTGCGTACAGGTCGCCGATCTATGTCTTTTTTCAACTCCTTCGAATTTAAGGCTTTCAATGACCTAAAAATGGCACACATTACATTACTACTGCGCCCAGAGGAAAGAAAACAATAATCATAAAATATACATCGTTTCTGTTTTCTATATTACAGACACCAAATCTTCAGCAATATTGACTGCGATTTTGAGGTTTTAAATTATGGTAAAAATGGCTGAACACTCTTTTGTTTTTCCTATGGTTTTCTTTGTTTTCAATGCGAACTAGAAAACACGGATCTGTGCTCATCCTCCACATGGATCTGTCGCTCTGAAGAACAATTACCGTACAAACCGAAACAAAATTTCGAGTATTCGTAACTCAAAATACGCAAAACAGCTCCATTTCAAAAGCTTAAAAAAATTGAACCAAAAAATTTTGTTTTAACCTGCGATTTCCAGTTCCTACGCAGCAAAACAAAGAATCAAACATTATTTGAAGAATGACAGGTGGGAATAAGCTCCATTTCAGAAAAAAAAATTAAGGAAAAAAAGGCAAAGAAAATAAAAAGGAAAAAAACCAAACAAACAACGAACGATATGGAGCCGGATCGGAGCGGTTTCAAAACGAGGAGACAAAGAAGACCTTCTTCGGATTTCGGGAAGCGAAGTTGGCGTGCGGTTGTTTCCTACGGTTGCGAAAGCAGTCTTCTCAGTAGAAAAAGACTCTCTCTCTCGAACTCGCTATGTATCGCTAAAAATGCACTAGCACTTGTTCAACTCCTCGTCCCCTCCCACTAGTCCAAGCCTTGAAAACACCAAAACCGCCATTAACAAAGCTCGAATTCACCTGAAACTGAGCTGAATTGCGACAGAGATTGAAGGAAGTCGTGGATGCGTGTTTCTCTCACTAGAAATGATATTTCTTTTTCTTGCGTTCCAGTTTTAAGAGAGAGGAAGAGAAAGAGAGATGAGGATTGTTTGGTGGCTGAGAAAATGAAATCCAAGTGTACAGGAATTTTTGAGAAATCAAGATACGAAGAGAGAGAAAGAGAGCTCGCGGTTCTATGCCCTAAGGCTTCACCATTCGAGCAATCACCGGGCTTATCGGGAAAGGACAGACACAGCGCCGTTCCCACTTTAAATATGTCTCTCTCTCCCATTTGCCCCTCTCTCTTTTCCATTTTACTCTTTTGCCTCCTTTCCTTCATTTTTACCTCCCTTCTCTTTTTTCTCTCATATTTTACTTCTTACGCCCTTTTTCTTCCCGTAAACAAACAATCGAAGGATGCTTTGTTTTCTATTCATAAGTAACCCATCCCTTCACCGTACGGTTAATTTTTATATCAAATTATGTTAGGTGCTTCTTATTATTCTTTATTTCTTCAAAAATCAAATGATACTGCTTTAATACGCCATAGAATTTTTTTTTTCTAAATATTTTTAATGAAAATCTTTTCATTTTAAGTGTTTTTTAATTTTTATTCAAACACCTTTTTAAAAAAATATTTTATATAGTATAAGTGATTTCTAAAATTATTGTTAAACAAACTCTAAAAATACTTTTGATAGTATTTTTATTCAAAATATTTTTTATAAAAATATTTACTCCATAAATGTCTTCTAAAGAACTATCCAGTTGGATATTTCTTTAAAAAAAATTATTATTCAACTTTTTACGTTTCATTGATCGAATACGATAAGATAGGATATTATTAAATATTATAGGGCGAGAAATGTCTTCAACTCTTAATTAAAATATATTTCCTTTAGTAAATAGAATATTATATAAACTATTTATTGAGTTTATATGTAATTATAATTAGATTTGTTATTAAATAAAGAAAGATAATAACAATATCTTTATAAATACTTTTAAGTCATGAAAAAAAAAAGTTATGTGAAAATTATATGGGATGAATAGAAATGAGACACTCGAGACTGAATAGTTACATTTATTTTTTATATAGTGCAATGTTATCTATTTCATTAATGGAAGTATGGACGGTCAGTGAACCACATTAAAACCTCATATACCTTTATTTGTAAATTATTTTATTTTTATATTTTTTTCATTAATATGTTTTATTAAAGCTTCCATTGACACAATGAATTGTATTAGGGCCTTCTTGAATATGCCTAGAGGAGCCTTGGTTGAATATGTTTGAAAGAAAGCCTTAATTGAAGACATGTAACTATTTTATTGAAAATGTTTGGAAGATCATTGGAGAAGCAAATAGAATAAAACACAAAAGAGAACAACAAAAAGAATTTTCGTTGAAGGTAAAATCAGGTTTTTTTTTCATAAGTGACACAAGAAGCAAGGAGATTGTAATATAGGGCAAGACCGGGGTGCATGAAATAATATGTAAATCATAGAGAGATGGAAAATTGACCTAATAGAATTTGATTCAAAATGAAGATTGTCTTGTTTCGAATTCCTGATTGGAATGTATTTCTTTTTTCATAAAAAATAGTATTATATAAAATATTTTATAAATTTAAATATGACTGTAATTAGATTTCTTATCAAATAAGGAAAAAGGAAAATGAGTTTTGTCTCACTAACATAAAAATATATGGAAAAAAATAACCCCAATTTTTTTTATAAATTTGGGAGTGTTGTAAAACAATGACAAATATAATACAAATCAAAGTAGTAGATATAAAATTTATCTTACTTTGATATATAATATGGAAGAAAGAATCAAAGAAGAGAATTAAGAAAGTGAAAGAAAGAGAGAGAGAGAATGAGAGGAAGAACTTTCTTTCTTTTTCTCGGGATGCTTTTACATGGAGGGGTAAGAAGCCTTTTATAGGCTTCATAATATGAACTCCCATTACTCATAAATGGAGTTCATAATGACCATCAATGTGGTCATTCATTACTTTTTATTTACAACAAGAAGAAAATATTACAAGTCTCGAAAGGAAAAGGTTATGAGAGGAAAATGATTTATAAGGACTGTAAAGTGGGAAACGTAAAATGTTTCAAGTGAAATGTTCTTTATATTATTCACAACATTTTTTATTATATAATAGAATGTCATCTCTCATTTTTTAAAGTAACCATGATTGGTCGAACATGTGTCTTTACGTGCAGATTGTTTTATTTTTGTATATGTTGAAATTTTTGTTGGCACAACATTATTTCTGATCAAATGAAATATGTGTATCTTAAGAAATCATTTTCATGGTATATAATGTACTTTATATTAAATTCAATTAAATATTTTATGCCATATTTGTATTTATTTTATAAAAAAATAAAAAATAGAATGAAAAAACATATTACATTTAAATGTTTGACATTTATTTTTAAAAAATTATACTACATATTAATACTTGATACTAAAAATATATAAATCTATCTTATATTTAGTATTATTTGAAAAACGTTTTACAATTCATGTGATATATTTATCTTTTTTATATATACAAGTTTAATAAATTTAAATTTTGAAGATAAAATGTGCACTCACCTTTTAAAAGATGAGTTTAGGATAAATAAGAGAAAACGATCCAAATGTTGTCAAAAGTATTAGAGGCAAAAGTTTTTTAAAATAAGTTTTCTGTTATTTAAATAAAAAAATAAGAAAATATATTTGATAACAAAAAACCTATTTTCCATTAAAAATAAAAAATATAATGTTTTCATCTAATATCTTTTAATTATTTTTTATTGTTTTGTTTAAATAATAACTATACAAACATGTAAAAAAGATTAAAAATAAAATATTAAATATAAAAATTATTTTTAAAAACATATTAAAAATATTTTAGGTTTCAAAACATATTTTTATTTTATAAAATATCATATAACAGTTTTTAAAAATAATTATCAAACATGCATTTAATTTTTAAATAACCATGTTTTTATAATTTATTTTTCTAAGAAAAAAATCCCAAGTCTACGAGCTACATCTACCACAGCCATTAAGAGCGTAGCTCATATCCTATTTATAGCCTTCACCCAACAACTTCATGCCCATTCAATTATTGCTCTGCATAAACTAAATTTTCAATTATTATTATTATGAGTAATTTAAATTTTCATTTGTTTTCTGACAAAAACTCTAATGTTTCCATCCACAGACACATTACAATGGTACCAAAAGTTTAATAGCTTTTATAGACCAACATGCCCCGTGGCTACAGCTCAGAACCATTCTTTGGAATTGAATGATTTGTCTATTTTTGTGTCCTTAATTAATTTTTATTTATTCTTGGTGCAATCATTGATTGGGAGAATATATATATATATATATATATATATATATATATATATATATATATATATATATATATATATATATACTTTTATTTATGTCCTTTAGAAAATTTAGATATGTTTGGATGACCAGAATGAAAAACGAGAATAAAAAATAATTTTAATTTTAATGAAAATTTTATAATATTTTTTAGTTTTATTTTTGTTTGACATAAAATTTTAAAAATATTTGTAAAAAATTTAAATTTAAATATGGGGCATTGTGAAATTACGATTTTATATCATAAAGTTGGAATTAATTCCAGGTCTTAAAAACAACGTGGTGGACACTGTAGAGATGGAGACTGTAGAGACGGGCAGTCGAAAATCAAAGAGGACACACCAACCAAATGTCCAAATCAGTCTTTAAAATAGAAAAGGCCATGTGTGGGCATAAAATTTAGCCCTACACTACCCACCTGGCTCCTTCTCTCGCACATATTTCTTTCTCCTCCATGCTACACGCTGGAATCTTCTCTTAAAATCCGCCAAGACTTAAAAAATAATAATAATAAAATAAAAATTCAAATTTTGAAAAAATAGGATGAGTGAGATAAGAAGTTTTATCTTTTGAAACACAACTTTGATTTAAGTATTGAAATTGTCTTATGATTTATCATTATTATGTCAAAAAGGGTCACGATTTGAATTGATTGATTGTGTTCATGTTAGAAATTAGAGACTTGATTAAATATATTAAAAATATAAACTTAAATGCGATTTAATTATTAAAAATTAAAAATACGCCATATCACCTATATACCTTATTTTGTTGTAAATGAAATGTAATGAATGACCACATTGATGGTCATTATGAACTCCATTTACTCATCTTTAAGATGAGTAATGAGAGTTCATATTATGAAGCCTATAAAAGGCTTCTTATCCCCCCCCCATGTAAAAGCATCCTGAGAAAAAGAAAGAAAGCTCTTTCTCTCATTCTCTCTCTTTCTTTCTTTCACTTTCTCAATTCTCTTCCTTGATTCCTTTTTCCATATTATATATCAAAGTAAGATATATTTATCTCTACTACTTTGATTTGCATTATATTTGTCATTGTTTTACAACACGTTATCAGCACGAATTGCTCTGAAGGTAATTCTCGTATCTTAAACTTGAAGTTATTTATATAGAATAAAATTTTACATATTTATATTATTGTTGATTTGTTTTGTTACATATTGTTAAAAGTTATAAACAAATTATTTGATTTTGTTTATAATCAAAGTTATACCAATGCTATCAAGTTATTATAACTGATTTTAATAATATTGTTTTGTCATATATATGAAGTTATTTGACAATGTCGAATATCACAAAACTCGAATTTGTGGCACTTGACATTTCGGGAAAGAACTATCTATCTTGGATCCTTGATGCTGAATTACATCTTGATGCAATGAACCTTGGAGCTACGATCAAACAAGGAAATCAAGCATCCCTGCAGGATCGCGCAAAAGCATTGATTTTCCTTCGCCATCACCTCCATGAAGGTTTAAAAAATGAGTATCTTAAGGTAAAGGACTCATTTACTCTATGGAGTAATTTGAAAGAAAGATATGACCACCAGAAAACTGTGATTCTCCCAAAAGCTCAATATGATTGGATGCACCTAAGGTTGCAAGATTTTAAAACTGTTAGTGAATACAACTCTGCACTTTTCAAAATCAGCTCTCAATTAAAGCTGTGTGAAGAAAAAATCACAGAGAAGACATGTTAGAGAAAACTTTTACTACGTTTCATGCCTTGAATGTGCTCCTGCAGCAGCAATATCGAGAGCGTAGATTTACAAAATATTCTGAATTAATATCATGTCTTCTTGTTGCTGAACAAAATAATGAGCTTTTGATGAGAAATCACCAGTCTCGTCCAACTGGATCTGAACCATTCCCTGAAGTGAATGCAATATCGTCCCAAACTCGTGGACGTGGACGAGGACGAGGACGTGGTCGTGGTCGTGGAAGAAATCCCCGATACCATGGTTCTTATAGTAATAATTCTCAGAAAATGAAAGCCTCATTGCACCACCAGAAGTGGAACAATACTGAGACAATACAAGAAAATGGGAAGCGTTTACAAGATAAACCTCTTAAGAACCATGAGAATAATTGTTATAGATGTGGTATGAAGGGGCATTGGTCGCGTACCTGTCGTATGCCTAAACATTTGGTCGACCTTTACCAAGCATCAATAAAAGCTAAAGGAAAAGAGATAGAGATGAACTTTACCGATGGTGATGGATTGGACCTAACCTACTATGACATTGATTTCTTTGGAGGTCCCAATGAAAAAACAGACCATTTGGTAAATGATGAAAAAATTAACATTGATTGATGTTACTTTATATATAAAATAATATATTATTATGTCTTATATTTACATCTGATTTACTTTGTTATTTACATTATGCCCTATTTTTTTTGTTATATCTGAAATCCATGTGTTATTTGGTCTCAAGATGAATGAGGATGATGTATGTCTCGCGGACTGTGCGACCACGCACACAATTCTTCGAGATAAAAGATATTTCTTGGAATTGACATTAATAAAAGCTAATGTAAGTACCATATCTGGTACTACAAACTTAGTTGAAGGCTCTGGAAGAGCAAACATAACGTTGCCAAATGGAACTAGATTCCATATAAATGACGCGTTATATTCTAGCAAATCCAGAAGAAATTTGCTCAGTTTTAAAGATATTCGCAGAAATGGATATCATATTGAAACTATGAATGAAGATAATGTTGAATATCTTTACATTACTTCCATTATATCTGGCCAGAAGCTTATAATGGAAAAACTCCCGGCTTTCTCCTCTGGATTGTATCATACAACTATAAAGCCTATTGAATCATATGTTGTCGTGAACCAGAAGTTCAACGACCCAAAAGTTTTTGTCCTTTGGCATGACAGGCTAGGTCACCCAGGGTCTTCAATGATGCGTCGAATAATCGAACACTCACATGGGCATCCACTAAAGAACCAGAAGATTCTTTCGCCCAATGAATACTCATGTGCTGCCTACTCACAAGGTAAATTGATAATCAGACCATCTTTTACTAAAGTCATATCTGAGTCACCAATCTTTTTAGAAAGAATACATGGGGACATATGTGGGCCTATCCATCCACCATGTGGACCATTCCGTTATTTTATGATCTTAATAGATGCTTCTACTAGGTGGTCACATGTTTGTCTCCTTTCTACAAGTAACATAGCCTTTGCTAGACTCCTTGCACAAATAATCAGATTACGAGCACAATTTCCAGATTATCCAATTAAGACAATACGTCTTGATAATGCTGGCGAATTTACTTCTCAAACATTCATTGACTATTGCATGTCAGTAGGGATAAATATTGAGCATTCTATTGCTCATACTCATACCCAGAATGGTTTAGCAGAATCCTTCATTAAACGTTTCTAATTAATAGCTTGACCATTACTAATGAAAACCAAATTACCTACTTCCGCTTAGGGTCATGCTATTATGCATGCTGCAGCTTTAGTCCGTATTCGACCTACAACTTACCATGAATACTCCCCTTCACAACTTGTGCTTGGAAAACAACCAAATATCTCTCACTTACGAATCTTTGGTTGTGCAGTATATGTACCAATTGCACCTACACAACGCACTAAAATGGGTCCCCAACGAAGACTTGGGGCTTATGTAGGTTTTGATTCTCCATCTATCATAAAATATCTTGAACCTTTGACAGGCGATGTTTTTACAGCCCGCTTTGCGGATTATCATTTTAATGAGAGTGTTTTCCCATCATTAGGGAGAGAAAAGTCGATTCCTAAATAACGACAAGAAATTAGTTGGAAGACATCTACTATGACCCATCTTGATCCTCGTACAAATCAATGTGAACTAGAAGTTCAAAGGATCATTCATTTGCAAAATCTTGCAAATCAATTACCAGATGCATTCATTGATACAAAGAAAGTGACAAAGTCACATATCCCGGCTGCAAATACTCCAGCACGGATTGATGTCCCTGTAGGACAGTTAACAAATGAATCTAAGATACGCCTGAAGCGTGGTAGACCTGTAGGCTCAAAGGATGTAACTCCCCGGAAGAGGAAAACCCAAGAAAAACTTGGCACTCTAGAAGAGACCATCAAAATGACTGATCAGTTTAAAATTGATAAATCTATAGCCCTAGAAGTGGCACAAATAATGCAGAAAGCCTCCGAAGAGGCACAAATTGAACAAGAAGCCCCCGAAGAGGCACATATTGAACAAGAAACCCCTGAAGATCCACATATTGAACGAGAAGCCCCTGAAGAGGCACAGGTACCTGAAAATTGTGAGATCTCGGTAAGTTATGTACAAACTGGAGAAAAATGGGATCGAAATAATATTGTTATTAACAATATTTTTGCTTTCCAATTGGCCTCTGATATCATAAGAAATGATGAAGATCCCGAACCACGAAATGTGGAAGAATGTCGACATAGAAATGATTGGCCAAAATGGAAAGAAGCTATACAGGCAGAATTAAACTCATTAACAAAACGAGAAGTTTTTGGACCTGTAGTCCAAACACCTGAAGATATAAAGCCTGTTGGGTACAAATGGGTATTTGTACGAAAGCGCAATGAGAATAATGAGATCATAAGATATAAAACGCGATTAGTAGCACAAGGTTTCTCGCAGAGACCTGGCATTGACTACGAGGAAACATATTCTCCCATCATGGACGCAATCACATTTCGTTTCTTAATTAGCTTGGTAGTCTCAGAAGGACTGGATATGCGTCTCATGGATGTTATTACAGCATATTTATACGAATTCATGGATAATGATATATACATGAAAATCCCCAAAGGATTTAAATTGTCTAATGCAAATAATACAAAGCCTCGTAGCATGTACTCAATCAAGTTACAACGATCCTTGTATGGATTAAAGCAATTCGGACGCATGTGGTACAATCGCCTTAGCGAATACTTGCTAAAAGAAGGGTATGTGAATAACCCTATATGCCCATGCATCTTCATTAAGAAATCAGAAACCTGATTTGCAATTATTGCAGTGTATGTTGATGACTTAAATCTTGTTGGAACTCCTGAAGAGCTCACAAGAATAACAAATTACTTGAAAAAGAATTTGAGATGAAAGATCTTGGAAAAACAAAATTTTGTCTCGGCCTGCAGATCAAGCATTTCCCAAATGGAGTTTTAGTACATCAATCAACATACATTAAGAAAGTTTTGAAGCGTTTTTATATGGATAAAGCGCATCCTTTAAGTTCTCCAATGGTTGTCCGATCACTTGATGTGAAAAAGGACCCATTTCGTCCTTGCGAAAAGGATGAAGAGTTACTTGGTCCTGAAGTACCATATCTTAGTGTTATTGGTGCACTTATGTATCTTGCCAATTGTGCACGTCCAAACATTGCTTTTTCTGTCAATTTATTAGCAAGATATAGTTCCGCTCCAACTCGAAGACATTGGAATGGTATCAAACATATATTGCGTTATCTTCGCGGAACTACTGATATGAGTTTATTTTACTCAAGGAATCAATGCAACAATTGCTTGGATATGCAGATGCAGGATATCTTTCAGATCCACATAAAGGCAGGTCACAAACAGGGTATGTGTTTAATTGCAATGGTACTGCTATTTCATGGAGATCTGTCAAACAAACAATGGTAGCCACATCATCAAATCATTCAGAAATACTGGCAATTCATGAAGCAAGTCGTGAATGTATATGGCTAAGATCTATGATCCAGCATATTCGGGAATCATGTGGACTCTCCTCTATCAAAGGTGACCCGACAACATTATTTGAAGATAATGTTGCATGCATTGCACAAATAACAGGGGGTTATATTAAAGGAGATAGAACTAAACACATTTCACCAAAATTCTTTTATACACATGAACTCCAGAAGAGTGGTGAAATTGATGTGCAACAAATACGCTCAAGTGATAATCTAGCAGATTTATTCACAAAATCATTGCCAACCTCAACATTCAAGAAGTTAATACACAAGATTGGAATGCGTCAACTCAAGGATATCGACATGAGGGGGAGTATGCTTGTAAAAGGGTGTTAGTGTACTGTACTCTTTTTTCCTTCGTCTAGGTTTTGTCCTACTGGGTTTTACTGGCAAGGTTTTTAATAAGGCAATCCTAATATACCAAGAAAAGAATATTGTACTCTTTTTCCTTCGCTAGGTTTTTCCTATAGGGTTTTTTACTAACAAGGTTTTAATGAGGCATATTCTTTTAATATGGTGGTCATCCAAGGGGGAGTGTTGTAAATGAAATGTAATGAATGACCACATTGATGGTCATTATGAACTCCATTTACTCATCTTTAAGATGAGTAATGGGAGTTCATATTATGAAGCCTATAAAAGACTTTTTACCCCCCATGTAAAAGCATCCCGAGAAAAAGAAAGAAAGCTCATTCTCTCATTCTCTCTCTCTCTTTCTTTCACTTTCTCAATTCTCTTCCTTGATTCCTTCTTCCATATTATATATCAAAGTAAGATATATTTATCTCTACTACTTTGATTTGCATTATATTTGTCCTTGTTTTACAACATATTTAATAAAAATGATGTTATTTAATAATCAAATCAAGTTAGATTTATATGAATCTATATGATTGATATGTTTATAACTTTATTTTAATTAATTAATTTAAAACCAAATATTAAATAAGTAAAAAACATAGAATCTATCTAGCCGTATAAATTTAAAAGAGTTTTTTGTTTTTTGAATAATTTATAAAAATAAAATGAAATAGATAACAAATTTTAGAGAATAAATAGAAATTGTTTTCATAAGTTTTAAAAAACAAAAGAAAAACATGAACTTGTTTAACCATGTTTCCTAAAACTTGTTTTTAAAAATATTTTTTATATTAAAAAACAATTTTTAATACCAATTTCAAAAAATATGACCAAATAGCACACAAGTTAAGTAGGTTAAAGTTATATTCAAATTTATTAATATCATTGTTAAATAGGTTAATTCGTATTACATTGGTGTTATATGTAAAGTCTATTAAGATTTTAGAAAAAGGCTTCTCTATAACCGAAGTTATAGTTATATAAAACATGTTTGGGAACTGATTTTTAAAATGGTTTTTTGTTTTTCAGAATAAAAATATATAAAACGTGTTTAATAATAAAAAGCTATTTTTTATTTTATGTTTTTAAGAAAAGAAAACATAGTATTTTTGAATAATTCTTTTAATTATTTTATATTATTTTCACTTGCTTTGTGTGAGTTGTTTTAAGAAACGGTTACACAAATATGTATAACAACTAAAAATAAAACACTAGATATAAAAATTATTTTTAAAACATATTTTAAAATATTAAAAATATTTTAAATTTTCAAATAAATTTTTGTTTTACGAAAATCAAAGAACGGTTTTCAAAAACTATTCTTAAAAACCATTTTTCAAAATTGTTTTAAAAACAGTTATCAAACAAACTCATAAATTTTTATAAACGTGCATGTATTGGTGTAACCAAAATGGCGGACATGTATCTTATGTTTGGTTATGGAAAAAATTGAAAGAAAATATAAAGAAAAAAATAAAGTAAAGTAAAGTAAAAAAAAAACTAATTTAAAATTAATAAACTATTTTTATATATCTTTCAAACTCATTTAACTTATTTCACCCAATTTATACAAAAATTAAACAATTTAAAAATATATAAAATTTTAACTTTTTATTTCCTTACTCCTTTTTCATAGCCAAAGATAACCTCCCTAATTAATTACCAAGAAAAGGTAAGTATGGCCAAGCTTGGAAAAAAAAAAAATCATATACCTTACCTCAAAAGCTTTCCATATTTTGTGAGATAATAGAGTGGTAGGCATCACCTACTGAAGGTTACATAAGTTTGATTTGAATTATATACCTAAGAATTGGACCATTTTGCCAATAATTGGTTGGTCCAAACTTAGTATCTCACCTACTCATCACTTTCATCTGTGACAAATTGAACAAATTGTGTATTTGGGAACCTATTAGCCCTATTAGAAAACGACATTTCGCGTAGGACTTGATGCCTTGCCGGTTGTTACTTCCATCACGTCATTTCATTCCCACTGTCAATTGTAACTTTTTGTTCTCACCATTCAACAAAGTTTTGGATTAAAAAAAAAAAAAAAAAATCATTGTAGAAATAAAATTTTCAAAAAATTGATAATTTAGAACACCATCGATTCATAGTAGAAAAGAGGGGGTGGTCTTTGGTATGCTTTTTTGTTATCTTATTGAATTTCCAAATTTACTATCATTTGAATGAAGTATGGAAAAATCGTAATGATGCCAAGAATATGATTATATATGAATAATATGATTAAAGTATGACGAATATCTTACAAAATTTTCTTATCTTTTTATTCTAAAATTTTTTTATGTTAATATACTTTTGAAAAGAGAAAAATATACAAAAAATTTCTTGATAATTTTTCAAATAAAAATTTGTTTGAAAAATTAGAAGGTCTTCGAACTTGTTTTTTTGCATTTTTAAATACTTTTAAAATAATTTATATTTGTAATATTTTGTTTTTAATTATTATTTGTTTATATGTATATATTAAAAAAATCTCTTATAGAACAAATAAAAATAATTAAAATATGTTATGATACAATATTTGAAAAATAAGTTCTCGAAAAATTATTTTTTACTAAAAAAATTATCAAATATATTTTAAGTTTAAAAAATAAAAAATAATTTTATATTCTTAAAAATAGAAATTTTGGTGTTTTTAGAAAATATTTTTGTAGTCATTTTTATAGAATGATTATAAAAAATAATTATACAAATATAGGTAATAATTAAAAATAAAATATTAAATATTAAATTTATTTTTAAAACATATTTAAAAATATAAAAAACAAACTAAGAATTTTGAAATAGACTTTTGTATTATAATGTTTTTTAAAAATACTTTTCGAATATAGCTTAATCTTTTATTTTTAAGAATAAAAAGTTGTTTCTAAAAGTATGGTCAAAAGTTTTGATAAATAGAATAGGGTGGAAATAAGGGAGATGAGGGTAGGTTAGTAAATAGAAGGGAAAAAGGGGGGTTAGGTACAAGGAAATGAAAAGGAGAGCACTAGGCTCCCCAAAGTGATGTAAAAAACAAAGGGTGATCCCCACCACCCAAATGTCGAGTTGAGAACTCACTCACTCCCAACTAATCACAAACTTTCGAAAAAGTAATGTTTTTTGGGGGAATTAACATTAAAAAAAAAAAGGAAGGATTTTGAGGGCATTTAAACAAATAGGGTGTCCGTACGAGTAATGATGTGTCTCTTAGCTTCCCTCCATATATTTGTTTATTTATTGAATGATGGAAGGTAGCGGTTGATGGGCCACAAGACCCACTGGCCACTACCATCCCTCTGCTCCCAAACAAATTTACAAGTAACAACTGAGAGAGGCCAGCTATTTGGTGCCCTCTTCTTCTCTCCTGCCTCATCGTGGCACTGCCACCCCACCCCACTCTTAGGCCTTGTTTGGATGTCTCTTCTTTTGCTTCTATCTCCTCCTCATGATTCATGATTCATTTTAGCATGCATGCACCTTGGATTTTGAATTTTGTGCTTATCCTTTTATGGCCCATAATTCATGTATTTATGTTCAAACCCTCATAATTATTGGAAAAGAGCTTTTCACCTTTTAAAATTCCTATATTAAAAATTAATAATATTGATTTAAGAACTCTATTTTCTATTTTTAGAAATAAAAATACATGACTTTTTTGTTTGACAAAGGTGTGACAAAATGAGTTGAGAAGCCAAAAACTCCTTTTTAAGCCTAATAAGAGTTTTTACCTATTTTGATTAATTTTACTCAAAGGACTTATGATTTTTTTTAAAAAAAAAACTTAGAAAATATTTATTTTTTTAACCTTTTATCTTGTTTTTTATTTTTTTACTTTTTTATGATTTATTATAAATTTCAATGTAATAGAAAAAAAAATCAAAATATTTAAAAAAATTTAAATAAAAAAATAACATGTTAATTTTTTTTTTAATATTTAATAGAAATAAAATATTATAAAACCAAACCAATATTTAATAATATTAAGCACCATTCAATTTTAAGTTTTATTTATAATTAAATAAAAAAAAAACAAACAAAGATTATTTTACTATGGAAAGTAGGGAATTGTTTCTTGTTGTAGGAGGTCAATTTTGAGTTCTACAATTTTTTTTTTTAAATGTTTAATAATTACGTTTTAAAAATTACGATATTGGTTAACTTCCAACTAAAGCCAAAAATTAAAAACCATCCCAAGCCAAGCCTTAATAACTCTAAGGATTTAGTTTATTTGGATCTTCAAACTTTTATTAAGCTTTTTTCATTTTAAACACTTTGATGTTTTTAAAATTTAAGATAATAATTTTTTTTTAAAAGCTCAGCTCAGCCTTTTTCGAACAAAATTTTAAAGTAATTATACACTTTATAAATAAGTTAATATTATTTTTCATAGCTTCTTTTGAGGTGAGGTTAAAAAAAAAAAAAAATCACATTAAGGATAATCTTGAACGATTTGACTGAATGCATGCCCTCCTTTGTCCTCTACAACCTCTTATTATTCTATCTTGAATATATGTAACCATGCCTAGCAGCCTAATTGTCTGAAAATTAGGTTAAAAACACAAGTACAAACCCATGCATGTCTTTTAACTTAATGGGTTTGACTTAAGCGGGAAGAATGTTGAAATGTTTTCTTTTCTTTGGCTTGAATTCCACGAGTCAAAAGTATGACTTCTCCCTCAGATTAACTCTTTCCTTTTCCTACCATGATCAGTCAAAGTAGGCCTGAGTCTAGAAGCTTCAAGATCTCTTTAAAAAATAAAATATAAAATGAGAGGAGATGTGAAAAGTAGGGGGAATAGAGATGTACAATGGAATGGTTTGTAGGATGCCCTATCTAGTTAGGGGATGTTTAAATAAGGAAACTTATACCTACCTTCTTCCAATTGCATGGCAAAATGGAAAGCCATGATGGGTTTAGGGTAGTTTTTCATTTTAATTCTTTTATAAAAGTAGTGTTACTTGTCCATAATTTACTTAAGGTGGATTTTTTTTTTTTTTTTTTTTAAGTAGAAGTAATTAAGATGATGTTAAACATGTTTGATGTGTAATACAATTTCATAAACTATTTTAAAAGGAATTTTCTAAAATCAATTGCTTTTATAAAATATTTAAAGGGTTTATTTCTACATTTTAAAATTGCAAGAACATTAATAGTTAAAAATAATTAAAATTGTTTTTTTTTTTTTCCGATTTTAACCACAAAAATTGTCTTTAAAGAATAGTTTTTACAATGTTAAGATAACCTTCTCTCGAGCACTTCATAAAATATTTCTTTAAAAACTTTATTTTGATTACTTAACGGAGTCTTTAGGCCTCTTTGATTATTGTTTTCGAAAATAGTTTTTTGTTATTGAAAAAAAATATTCAAGAAAAAGCATTTAACAATCAGAAATTGTTTTTTATTTTATGTTTTTAAAAATATAAAATAAGATGTTTTTAAAAAATAATTTTTAATTGGTTTATGTTGTTTTCGCTTGTTCTTTAAATGTTATTTTAAAAAACAATTATCCACATGTATATATTTTTAAAATATAATTACAAATATTAAAAATATTTTAAAAACATTTTAGGTTTCGAAATAGATTTTTATTTTACGAAGCATTAAAGAACAATTTTCAAAAAATTATTTCTCACAACCATTTTAAAAAATAATTATCAAATAAACCCTGTATTTTGTTTTCCCATTAAAAAAAATCATTCAAATTTTATTTATTTTTATCAAAATTCTTATTAGATATAGTAAGCTAACTTGGGTTGCTATGTAAAAACTTGAGAATTAGGTTAAGGGTTCATTAGAAACACGTCTAAAAAAAGATGGTTTTGAATATCAATTAAAAAAACAATTTTATAATATTTTAATAGTATTAACAAAACAAAAAAAAAAAGAAAATTCTCATAAAAATTCATTTATCAATAATTATTCAAATTTTCTAAATTTAAAAAAAAAGAATTTCTTAGAATTTTATTAATTACCAGATAAGAAAACAGTTTCAAGTATTTTCAAAATCATTATCAACTGGGTTTTATAAGATTTGACATTCAAAGTTTTTTAATATTCATCTTCAACTTTATCAAATAATAAATAGTCCAACCAAACTAAACTCCAAGTCTCCAATGCAAAATGAAAACAAGGGGCGAGAGAGAATAGTAGAGCAATTTTGCAGTACACAAAAAGAGAATAATAGAGAGAGGGGGGAGTGTGGAGATTAAGGAAAATGGTGGGTGATAGCCTTTTAGAGGAATGGAGAGATGTCTCCCACACAATGACCAAAAACTAATGTAAACAAACCATCTGTTACATTAACACCAACCCACCCAGGCGTGTTCTCGCAATTCCATGCTCTCTCACTTGCCGGGAAATTTGAAGCCAACCATTAAAATATTTCCCATTCTAGATTTCCCCCTTTTTTTAATTACATATTTTTATTTTTAAACTCTTCAAAAAATGCCACTGCCGACTCCCACTCCTCACCAATTACACCTCACCCACTCTCCAATCTGACACTTGTGCATACCCTCTGATCAAAGGACACCCATTTTTTATTTAAATCTTTGTCCCATTGTGTACAAACATATGTCCACGACGTAAAATTAATATGTTATGTAATGTGCTAAAGAGTTGACAACATTTAGGAAAAGTTAATGAGAAAGGAAATTGTTCTTTAAGCGAAATGTGATGGGAAAATCCAATAATTTAATAAAATAAGATTCATGATAGATAATGGGAGAGGTGAGGTGGGAGAAAGCAAAAGAAGTGGAAGATGGGGAAAAAGGTGGGTTTGCGCCGCCCAATGCAGAGGGCTCTTTAGGCTTTACAGGAGGGCCAAGTGGGTAGAGGAGGAGGAGACGAGGAGAGGGTAAAAGGAAAAAAGGGCAAAAAAAAAAGAAGGGGGTGACCGGTGAGAGGCTCGAGAGAGAGAGAAGTGGTGAGAAGGAGAAATCGAGGAAGAGGCAGAGGCACGTGTCCTGGTCTGAGTGTGTGTGAGTGGAAGAGTGAGGCGTGTAATATCTCAATGCTTTTCTCGATATCTCCATTCCACTGCACGTGTCACGGTCTTCCGCTACCGTCCTCCATCATCACCCTTCCTTCTCTCTCTTCCTTCCTACCACTACTTATCTTTTCACTTTATTTTTATTTTTATTTTATAATTAATTACAAATAAAATTATTTATTCATTTATTTATTTGGGTTTTGGAATATGG
Organism: Vitis riparia; assembly: GCF_004353265.1. NCBI lineage: Eukaryota > Viridiplantae > Streptophyta > Magnoliopsida > Vitales > Vitaceae > Vitis > Vitis riparia. Next base: position 12,841,278 of record NC_048440.1, on the reverse strand, counting down.
TATCTTCAAAATTGGTAAGGAGGCAATGTAGTAGTAATGAAGAGGGAAGCAAAAGGTAAGACTCCACCTTTTCAGTGGATTGCCTAAACCACCTTTTAGCCCAATGGAATGACCCCATATAGAGAATGGCCAAACCCAACACATGATTCGTGAATCTTATTCCCATTAAGTTTTCAGATTGGGACACGACCGCTCTTATCCCAATTATTGCATGCTCACGTTTCACATATGTTCTTGTCCCAACATGCACTAAAAATCACCTTACATTTTAACCTCTCCTCTCACTAATTAATTAGGATCCTATTACTATATCAAATTACTTTTTTTTTTTTAAATATCAATCCAAAAGACACTATCCATATGTAAAATTCCAAATTTTTATTTTATATCAAAGTTTCATTTGTTTATACTACATATAAGATGAAAATCCCGTTATATTTTAATCTTATGATATATTTGTATATTTATCAAATAACCTAAATTCAAGGTTCGATAGTTATTGATTTGATATTTTAGTATTAATGTTGGTGATACTAAAATTAGATACATGTCACCTAGTTACTCCTTGAATAACACAACTCATCTCAACTTCATACTAAGAAAAAAGACATCCTTCAAGTCCCACCCATTAAAGGGTATCTTCCCAAGTCATCACTATATGGTTACATTGACAAAATTGTATTTCTCAATTCGGAACTTGACGAGAAAGTTTGTAAACACCATTATTACTATTATAAAAAGTCTACATACATTACCGTTGTATACAAGGCAAGCAAGTCTATTATAACATTCAAGACCAAAAAATAACATTAAATAACGCTTTTAGGGGTCAATGTTAAACTCTATATAAAATATAAAACACATCAGACTTAATTTAGTTTTAGACTTTTAGAGATCAATTCAATCAACTTGCTTCCCATTATTGTATATCTCCATCCAATGAATGCCTGAAAATCCTCTAGAGTGATGGTGATTACATCAATTTTTGTAATGGGTCATTATTATTTTTTAATCAATTATAATGACATAACTACAAAGAAGAAAGACAAAAAAGGTTTGATTTGTATTGAGGCATATAAAGTTTTATTTTAGTATATTTTAGTCTTATTTATCCGTACATAACCTGAACTCAAAGATTTGATATTTTAATATTTTTGAATTAATTATAACGATATGGATTAGGGAGGAGGATGAAAAATAAAAGGATGTGGATAAATATTTGAATTGAGTGGTTAACTTATTTGGTTGGGGTGACCCCGGTCAATGGGAAACCTACAAGTCAAACAACATAATGTAACTAAAAAATGACAGTTGTAGCTTCCAATGAAAGAGTTTAAATATGGGAATTGAAGTCTTATTTTATCTAACATTGAGTAACGTAAATTGACTAACTTCTTATTCAATTTTTCCTTTCATTGTCAAAATGCACTTACAAATCCATGATTGAGAGGCTAAAAAACTCAACCCATGAAATCAATTTATACACAAGGAAGTAGCGTGAAGCTACAACACTCCTTCAAGGTCAATATTCTGATCAGTCAACACAATCCCCTCTTCTGATTGACCAACATCTATATATATATATATATATATATATATATATAGGTAGTGCAGCATTTTGTGTGTTCTTCTTGTGGAAGAATCCTTAAAACTTTTGAAGATATCTTCTTCTGCCATTTTTGACCATTTCCCATATTTTATGTGGTCCACGCCTCTTTATCTGTGTGATAGAAAATTATAAATATCCCAAAATTGTATACTTCCTTTTGGGACATCCGAGGACCTCATATTCCATTTCAAAATGGGGTTTGAAATTTTTTGGTACTATACAAATATGACCCTTTTTAATTTTGTAAACATATTTTAAAATCGTAAGGGTTTTTTGAATTTAAAGTAAATAATATTTATATGATTTTATACAAGTTATTATAAATACTATCAAAGTTGATCCTTCACGTATAGAGGTTTGTTTGGCCTTATGAGGAATGTTTATTTGTTCGACCTTATAATATTAGAGGACATAATAAAGACATTGTGTTTGTATGAGGAGGGTGCTTGTGACATCATATATTGGATAGAGAAGAAAATTTTTGACATTATATAAATATGAGCTCTTTTTAACTCTATAGACATGCTTTAAAATCATGAGAATCCTTTTAGGTTCAAAACCGATAATATGTACACGATTGGGTATCGTTACACAAAATTTGAATGCTAATATTGTCCTTTTATCAAAGGGACTTTAACACATTATTTTTTCTAAAACAAGAAAATAGTACTTCTTTTTATTTTTATTTTTTAAAAAAGAAAAAGAAAAAGGAATATATGATATACATGTATTTTTTTATAATTAAAGATATTTGCTTTGGATAAATCTTCCTCATAAAAACACATTTGAAACATTTAGGTAGGGTGGGCCTGAGGTTGAGCCGAACCCTATATTGCGTCCCAGCTCAAATCCATCTTAAATCCAAGTCCAGTTTATGTCGTTGGGCCTCACCAAATTGAATAAATAGATGGGCCCAAGTTTTGGGAACGGTCCCTAGTTTGTAATCTTAAATTCTTACATGATGAAGACATTTTCTTTTAGTTCTAATGCTACTTTATTTTAAATTGCATGTAGGGTTGGGTCTGAAAATGTAGGTGGTGAATTACAGCAACTACCCTAAGGTTTGTAACATTTACAGGAACGTCCTTATGGTTTCTGAGATAACATTTTCTTTCCTTTCTCCCCTCCTCTTTCATCCATTCCCATAGTTTGTATCTAGCACTTGGAATTGTTTTCTCTTAAAGCCCAAAGCCCAAAGCCCAAAGCCCCCCTGTAAAAGTCCATAATTTGGCTCTTCGAATTGTTTTCGCTCAAAGCCCAAGGCCCAAAGCCCAAAGCTCAGAGACCACAGCCCCTGTCAGAAAGGGTTTTGACTGAAACCCCCGAAGTAACCGTTCGAATTGGGTCTTGAGTTTCCGGTGAGTGTTTCTCCAGTTTTTCATTTTCCGATCTCAGAAAGCTTTTCACTCATTTTGTTCTCATAATTTTTCTTCTGAAACTCATTTTTGTTTTCTTGGTATATCTATGAATGACGGTTTGAGATGATTTGTCGAGTTTGGAGTTTGATTACACATTGCTTCTACTGCGTTGTCTAAAGCTTTAACCCTAACTCTTTTTCGTTTTTATTCTCCTTGTTCTTATCACAGATGATAATGGGGTGATGTAATCCCAAAATATATAACATGGATTAAGTACCAATAGAAAAGAAGAGAAAATTCCTGGTACAAAATGAAATTTCTTTTTCTGTTCATCCAGTTCCCCTGCAACCCAACAGAGCATTTTTTTTGCACTAATCTTAGATGTGTTTCTTGTTGTTTGAGTTCTTATTGGACTCTTCATTACTTTGAAAACGCGGTTTTTTTTTTTTTTAAAGAAAAGATTTTGAAATTGTTTATTGAGAGATTTGTTTCTGTTTTCATGTATCCTCAAACCTTTGTTCAATTAGGATGAACATGGGTCAAAAATTGTGGAAATCTACGAGTAATATTTATGCCTTGTATGTAAACAGTACAGAATTATATATGAAAAACATTATCCAGAAACTGGAAGTGTTAGTGCTGTTATAGGCCTTGTCTTTGTCCCAGCAAGTGACAGCATACTGTAATGGTCCATTCGGTGTTGAATTTTTCTTTTTGGTTCCTAGTTCGAGAGTGTTTTAACACTTTGGGGATTAACTTCAAAGCTGCACTCTCCATGTACCTTGTCCAATTGGCATTGAATTTCTTATGTTAGGAATTCCTTCATAAGTCATTACCTTTGAGGGCTATTAGCTCTGTATTCTTCTTTTTCCATTTCTTTTTTTGTTTAAGGCTTCTGATTTCCGTCCAATCCAAGTTCTTATGTGGAGCAGGGTTATGTGTGGAATTGAAAGCACATTGCTGACATGTAGTGATTTCTCAGAGGTCCATAATGGAAGATTGATTATTGGGTTATCATTTTCTACATGGAACTTTGTTTATCTTTTGTGTTTAATTCTGCACTTATAATTGAAGAGCTGCTGATGTAACTATTATTTTTATTTTTTCACTGTGACAGGGAAGACAAGGAATTTGCGATTTAGGTTGGCACTTTACATCCAGAGATGGCTGCACGTTTTGCTTCCAGATTGTCTCATGGTATGTGACTTCATGTTTTTAAAGTGGTGATTGGTTTGCTTTCTCTGGTTAGTTCGTGTGTTAAAACATTATAGAAGCTTTTTGGTCTATCTCATTCTTAATGAGTTTATAGTAATTAATATGTATTCTCTTGCTCTATTAAAAACTTACCTGAAGTTGCATAACAGAATTAGTTTTGGATTCTTAAATTTGCAGCTGCATATGTTATTCAGTTGTTCATTTTGCATGGTTTCTGATCTTATCATAGAAACTTTAAACTTTATGAATGGTTAAAACATGCTGAGCTCTACCTTTTGTTCTTGGAATTACTGGAATTGTTTGCTTCATAATGAAATTGGGATTACGGTTTGATTAAAATGAGAGCAATTTGCATAAGGTTCTGAATCTATGCTCTCCTTTCCTCTGTAGATCTTCAATGAACTAAATGAGTATTGGACTGCTTAATCCTGACTTTGTTGAACTTAATTATGCTCAAGTTGGGTTTTCTCCAAGATCGCCTAGTCTTGTTCAAGCTTTCCTGTGTAGATCTGGGGGGGGGGGGGGCTTAAGCTTGTTTTTGGGACTAATCCGACTGTTCTTTTACCTAGTCATGCCTCAAGTAAGCCCTTCAAGGATCCTAATCAATTGCACACATGACCCTTATTTGTTTCAAACAAAAAGCTCAATAACTCAACAATCTTGGAATGATTTGAGCTGCTGACAACTTTAGTTGTTTTTGGTATTGGATTCCAATAGGACAATTCCATTGATGATCTGAATGCTTTTGATCTAATGACTAATAACTAGGTTTTGTCCAAATTCTGATCCGCATTTATAGTTGATATAATAAAATATATTGCATATGTATAATATATATATTCTAGTCTATATTGTAACATATTTATCTCCAATCATACATATCATAAAGCACATCTCAACCAAACCTCAAGCCTCACTACTTGGGATTGGCTACGTGTTTTGCCATTTAGTTCTCCCTAGAGCCATGTCCATATGTAGCATTATTATATACCACAGTATGGATATAATTTAGAGAATACAAATTTCTATTGTACAAGGGCTCGAATATTAGAAAGGAAAAGAGACAAAATCTCAACATTCATGAGTAGTAATTAGTAGTTCATATTTTGCTTAAACAATAGATATTTTGTAAATTTGTAGATGGGAAAAATTAAGCCTTTTCAGTTTATCACATACTCAAATTAAGTTAATTATAGACCAACAAAAAACTAAATGTTAATAATTAGTTTAAATTGTGATCAATTAAAAATTTTCACATGGTATAAATTTTCTACCACTTAAATAATGTCATGTGTCATATAGGTCCCACGCAAGAGGAAGACAAGTTGTCTTTCATTTAAAGAATGGAACATATATTTTGATAATTAAAATATAATTGTTTTTTTTTTTGATAGGTAAATAATTAAAATATAATTGTTAGAATAAACAAAGCTGACAAGTTTGGTAATTAAAAAAGTAATTATCAAGTCTTGTTGAGAGATATATTGAAAATTACAAAATATAGTTTTCTAAGTCTTCTTAAATATTATTTTTACTTAAAGAATAATATTTTAAATGATTAAGACTATCAAATATGGTCTTCTAAATCTCCCTAAATATTAACTTGAATTAAGGAATAATATTTTTAAGGAATCTTAAAACTATCTAAATATGGTGTTTCCAATCATATACATAAGGCCACTTCCAAAGTTTTCTAGACAATTTTGATGACATGAGTTGGAGTAGAGCTATTCTAGGGAGATCCAAAGTTTCTTCAAATTTTCAAATAAGACTTCAATTTCTTCAAAGTGTTTTTGAATTTTCAAGATTTTTAAAGCATTAAGTTTAAAGTTTTAAGATCGAAATCTACAAAAGATTTCTTTGATTTGAGATTAAAGCCCAAGTCATGTCAAGGCTCAAGTTAGGCCAAGTCAGGGCAAGACCCAAGTCATGCTAAGGTTCAAGTCAAGCCAAGGTCCAACTCATGTCAATGCCCAAGTCAAGACAATCCAAAATCAAGTCAAGACTCAAAACTAAATCAAGTCAGCCTAAATTAAGATCAAGCTATTTGGGATCAAATTTCTTCAAGCCTTGATTAACAACTAGAAAAGGAAGAATCAGATGATAAAAAATAAATATCACACCTACATCATTCTTTAAATCGATAAAATCTAACTTGACCACGGATAGTTTTTCTTCAAGCCTCTGCCTCTCTCTCTCTCTCTCTCTCATTGCTTTTTTTATTCCTTTGAATTGGGCATTCATTGTTTGTTTGTTTGTTTGTTTTTCCATGATTATATATGCATATGAAGCCATACTAGGTACTTAATTTTAGGAACTGTGCAGAATTCTATTGTTCATTTATCTTCCTCCTTTTTAATCTTGATTTTTTTTGTAAGTGTTTTATAGATGTGGTGAAATTTTAAGAGCTGACCTATTTGCTATTTGATAATATTTGTTATTTAACATTCACAATGTCATGAATACAACATATCACATGTACAGTATTTAAAATCCTAATGCATTTCTGGGATTATTTTCTGTGTGAACGGGTGAAGAGCTACTACCTCATGTACAAAGTGTCACCCTAGGTTCAAAGTATCAGCCGAGTCCAGTATGACTCAGCTGAGTCGTATCCGCCTTGCCAAGCTCCGCGATGAGTCCGATACTTGATACATGTTTTGCACTTGGTAAAAAATTGGTAAAACTTGTTCCGATTCACCAAAACTACACCGAGTTAACTCGGATCCATGACTTCAAACCCACAAAACAATCTTCTTCATTGTTGTTGGATTGAACGACGGTGAGTGGTAGCGCTAGGATTGGCTGAGGCATCATTCCGATCCCGACCCTCTTTTTCAATCTTCATTGCTTACTTGCTGGTTGTGTCGATGTCGTTGAACAACAATATCGTCTTCGTTGATGGTTGATGATGAATTGGGTAGGTGTGACAACAATGCTTCTACATTTTCTCTATCTTGGTTTGGAAGCGTCAGTAGTGTTGAACAACAATATTGTCTCTGTTGATGGTCAACGACAAGTTGGGTGGGACGATGCTTCATTTCCTCTTCCTTGGTTTGAAATTTAGGAATTGGGAAAGTAGCGGAGTGGATTTAGGAAATTTTAACCTTATTCCTTTTATGAAATTAATTATTCCTAATATATGATAATTTATTTATAAAATTAATTATATAGGATATTTATAAAGAATTAAAACATAACAAATTGAAATATGATAAATTTTACAAGTATTAAACATGGATATATAATAATTTTTTTAAAATATGAATATTAATCATTAATAATAAATTAATAAATTTAATTATATAAATATAAAAATTAAATATATTATGAAATACCATAAAATATAATAATAGTATTTTAGAATATTTTTACTATATTGATATGTATTTGTAGTTAAATATTTAATAGTTATTAATTATATTTAATGGTTTAAAATTATATATTAATGCAATTAGATATTAAATGAAAGAAGTTTATTTTATTAATTCTTGAGTTCATTTCATTGTGTTTAATTTTTTTTATTATTATAATAATTTTTAAAAATATATTTTAGTTTTTAATTAGTATAGTTTGCATATCAGTGCATACTAATCTGAGATGCTGAGACTGAGGTGCCTTAGGAGCTCCCGAGTCAATGACCGATACTGCGGCTTTGAACCATGGTGTCACCCAAATATGTGACATGTCAAAATTGATAACAGTACGCATATGGTTGGAAACCATGACCCCTCTACCAAGTAAACCAATATAAGTAACATCAGAAGTGGTCAAGGAACTTGTCTTGATCTTAAGGAAGCATGTGCTTGCTGAAGTTGGTCTAGTAAAGAACTATTGTTTGGAGTGATGGCTTTTACATTGAGCACCAATTCTTCCCCTAATAGCTAATATGCATTAGCTCAATCTTATGGAAACATACCTGGATGGGATTACTTAGATTCTCTGACTGGTTCTTTTTTCTGGGTGCCTACCATGTTTGGACTGGTTTGAACTGGGAACTTACTTTGTATTTTACTTATCTAAATTGATTTCTGTCCATATATTCCATTACTTTGAATGGTAACTTAGTATTTTACTCTTATGCTACCTTTTTTCTCCTGATGACTGACTGCATTTTGTTTCATTTTTCTGGAAATAAAAAATAGTGGGCCGATCAGTGTTTGGGGGGCTTGGCAACATCTCTTCTGGTTCACTGAGAACATCACTTGATAGCACATGGAACAATTTCTTGTCTCAGGTTAGCATGTTTCTTTTTGATTTGATTCTTCCAAGTTTTTATAGAATTCAAGTTGCAATATAATTCTCATTATTGCAAGCTTCCAGGGATTCCATGCATCCCAGTTTTTACTTTCCTGGTGTGACTCATTAATATCTTGGTTTATATCCTTATTGTACATGGCAGGTTCAACAAACCATCGTTTATGTTTTAATATAATACTTTGTTCTGTGACTGGAAGTGGTTGAAAACTTTTATTCTTCAAGATTCTCTAACACTTTGAATAATAGAAGTTTTCTTCCACATTTCAAAATGGCTACTACTTGATGTTACTTACATTCATTTAAAATGGCATTAAGTAGCCATTTTATGCATTTCATATGATTATTCTAGTTAGAGAATGTCTGCAGAAACATGCTCACTGTTGGACATGGGCATGTCTGAAGAACAGCTATGAGCATATCCCAATTTTGATAGAATAATCCAAGGATACTTTCTTGCAGTGTTCCTTTGTCATGTGGTGCTATGTTATACAATAATTTCAAAATGAATGAATTGTCCATGTAGGACATGCTATATTCACTAAGCACTTAATTTCACCCAAGAGTGTGGCATGACAAAGGAAAATTGAACAGTTTCAATTTTCTGTAGATGTTTTTTTGTGTTCTAGCAATTCTGGTTGGATGAATTAACACCTAGATGTGTAACTGCACACAGTACATATTCTCAGGTTCACCATCCATTTAGTATAGAATTAGCCAGCTTCTACTAGATTTCAAGAACTTAGGTCATTGAACAAGTTGATTAATCAAGTTAACAAATTTCATCTTCTTTTTCAATAAAAAAAACAAAAGGAAACCCCTGCAAATGAGTTCAGCTAAATTAGTTGCTTATAGTTCCACCTCTGATTTGCTCCAATAGTTGTGTCGTTGATTTGTCTTACAATTTCTACAGCAGCAGCAAAGGACTTTCATACAGATGAGGACCGTTCTCAAAGTTGTGGACAACTCAGGGGCAAAAAAGGTGATGTGCATACAAGCTTTGAAGGGGAAGAAAGGAGCAAGACTGGGCGATACAATAGTTGCATCAGTGAAGGAAGCTCACCCCAATGGAAAAGTGAAGAAAGGAGAAGTTGTATATGGTGTGGTTGTGCGTGCTGCCATGCAACGTGGCAGATGCGATGGTAGTGAGGTCAAGTTTGATGACAATGCTGTAGTACTTCTTGATAAGCAAGGCCAGCCAAGAGGGACTCGAGTATTTGGGCCAGTACCCCATGAACTAAGGAAGAAAAAGCACCTTAAGATTCTAACCCTCGCAGAGCATATCGCTTAATGTCAGGATGTCTCCCAGGGATTATGAATTTTCTGTTTTTTGGTGTTTAAATGTTTTAGATTTTGTTGTTTAAGAGGAGGAATTTTGCCCATAGTCTCTTGGAAGCTGAATTTGATCATGGTCATTGTTGGAATACTAGCATATGATGCCCTTCTCTACACATTCAGGATTGTATCCACTTAATAATTTTGCTTATGATTCATATTTCTGATACTTCAACCGTCCTGTTTCTGTGCTAAGGATTAGCAGTGCAGTCCAAATCATGCAGAGCAGAATGACCACAACTCAAACTGCTCGTGATAAAAAATTCTCCTTTGCTAAAGGAAAAGAAGCCAGGTAGCAGTGGTTTGTTTGACATTAATTTCTTAAAGCAAAATGAAGTTAAAAATGCAGCAAAATAATGAGTGCACACCCATGGTAAATCTAGGAGTAGACACCCCCACTACTCCCTGCCAATTCTTTTTACCTCTTTCATGTTTAGTAGGGCTTTACTCTGGACCAAATGGTCATCTAGGCTTAGGAATCTTAATTGGGGCAGTGCATTCAGGCTTGTGCTTGCAAAGCATTTCTGAAAACCAAGTTAATAAAACACTAAAAACAAAGAGGTAAATGCTATAAAAAGAGTTGTGCCCTTTCAACCTCAACGTAACCCAAGGCAACAGGGTCACTAATCCAACACAAGTATTTTAGAAATGGCCTTGTCCATCCAGAGTTTGATATTCTTGTAGTAGGGGTCCTAATAAAGAAGGCAAGGTACTCATATCAATCTCAATTTTATTGAACTAATAGCAGTTGGTAGGATTCACACCACCAAGTAAGGCAGTGTGACACTAGCCCTTTACTCAAACTGCATGTCTTTATCTGTCATGTGTTCCTTCTATTTTCATACAGCTTGGTTCTTTTGTAACGAGTCTGGCCTTTTCTCCCAAAACCTTAACTGCAATGTTCTCATCTCCAACATCTTCTCAACCTCCTCAATTGGAAGCCCTTTGGTTTCTGGAACATAAATTATCACAAAGAACAGGGCCACAACTGATATTACTCCAAATAGCAGGAATGTCCAAGACGTCCCAATGGCTTGTGTCAAAGAAAGGAAGGACTGGGCAACAATGAGGTTGGAGACCCAGTTTGCAGTGGCAGCTATTCCCCCACAAACCCCTCGAAACCTTAAAGGATATATCTCTGAATTCACAATCCATGGGACAGTACCCATTCCAGGGGAGAAAAATATGATATAAAGAGCCAAGCCAACTACTGCAAGCCACCCGTATTTGCTTGGACATCCGCTTGTGTACCATAGACTATCTTCTTTATGGCACAGATCCTTCACCGTGTCGTTTGAGATCAAACATGCCCCTGGAAGCAGCTGCAACAACAAAAGTAATAATTATTATCAATAACAAGAAGAGCAAACAATGGATTTTTTGAAGCTATAGTATCGTGATTTTTTTTTTCTTTATTCATTGCATGTGTTGTATTCATAATTTTTTGCTAACTCAGCGGGGAATGGAAATTCTGAAAATAATGTTCTCAGTTTTGAGACAGGACTTCTTGCATAAAAATTTGGGAAGGAACCAATTCTGTGAAGATTTCATTCATGTTTAATAGCAACCAAGAAGATAGAAATACATACAAAAAAATGTGTTTTACCTTGTTAGCAGCGGAGGCGCAGAACCCACAATCTGGAGATGAAGCTTTCAAACACTTCATGCAGTCCCAAGTAGCATCTTCTTTGGCTGAACTGTAATCCGGGCAGGTGTAATTTGCGAAGCGTGATGTTGCTAGCGGGCTAACATCTGGCGAGTGTGATGTTGTCTCATGGAAGATTGCTGATAGAAGCCCAAGTGAGATTATAACACCAATCAGACTGATGACCAAAAGCTTCTTCCTTCCAGTCCTGTCAATGAAATATATGCTAACAATGGTGCCCAAGGCATTGAGTCCAGCAGTTACGAGCGAGAGAAGGAGTGCAGTTCGGTTTGATGCAAAACCAGCAAACTGGACAATGGTGGGGCTGTAGTACATAACTGTGTTTATGCCCACAAACTGCTGGAAGACTTGAAGCCCCACCCCTGCAATGAGTCCCCTCCTAACTGTTTTGGTTCTCCATAGTTTGATGAAGTTAATCTTCTCAGAAGATCCCTCTTCGTCAATCTCTTTTTCAACCGACTCCTTTAGATCTTGGATCTCTGTTTCAACCTCGTGGGCTGGGTATATTTTCCTTAGTATGGCTTTGGCCTCTTCTTCTCTCCCCTGTTAGATAAGAAAATATTGATTATGCTGGAACTTAAGGTTATGTTTGGTTCTGGAAAGTACAAAAGAAAGAAAAAAAATGTTAAGAAAAATGATTTTTTCATGATTATCCTATAAAATATTCTAAAGAAAATTAAATATAATTAAAATTAGTTAAAAATTTATGCCTTTTAAAATTATTTAATCTTTATATTGATGAGTTAAAATAAATAAAATGAGTTTGAAATAGTAAATAAAAATAATTTATCATTTATAATTCTATATTTTATTTTTCTTCACTTTTTCTTTCCTTTTACATTTACTCTCTATTTTCTTTTCTTTGCATTTTCCCTCTCCGATAACCAAACTAAAGGAATAATTGATTGGAATTTAGAAGCTCTACAGTTTTGAAGTTTGTGAAAGGAGAACCTTGCGGAAAAGCCAACGAGGGGACTCTGGAAGAAGGATCATCAATATGAACTGCACCAAAGCAGGGACTCCAGCAACTCCAAGCATCCATCTCCATGTCCCTGGTGCCTATATTTTGACACAAACAAGGTGGATTAGTGTCTTCTCATATGTTTACGTCTTCATGCTTTGAGCAAACTTCAGGAACAAACAACTTCCGATTCTTACCCCATTTACATCATCTTGTAAACTTTACTGATAAGTAATAAGGTATCCAGTTGTTCAATGGGAACCAAACCAATCCAGTGTATGCAGGGTTCACTTTTCCATAGCTCAGTTCTACTTGATCTAGTGGCCCATAAACATAAATGATAGACTGAATTTGAGAGGAAGTAGCAAATTCAGCTTTCAAAATATCGATCAACCAAGATTTTCTGACACTTCCTAGAGGATTTCATCAATTCCTGTCTTCATATTTTTATCTTTGACCGGGTATTGATAGTTCCATATTTAACAATTATGTGATCAAATAAATATTTCAAACTCCTTCTCCCTAGGTCCTCCAATTCATGGAATTTAATGATCAGAAGTAATTTCTCAAAAAGAAGTCTCTACCTGAAGTGGAAGGTTTTAAGTTCAGTTTCTGTGAAGTTGCTTACCGTTGGAACTCAATATTTTCAGCCATTAGAAACCATTCCTCATGGTCGACGGCCATCTTGATTAAGTGGGTTGTATTTCCTGACTTGTAAGAAATAGAGAGAAAAAAAAAAAAAAAAAACAAAACAAAAACAGAAAGGAAAGAGTTTTTTTGGTTGCTTACCTTGGTAAAGGCCAAGTTGATAAGGTAAGCCAGAAACTGGCCTCCAGTGATGAGAAAACCATTGGTACTGACCAGGGCACCTCGAATTTTTGCTGGAGAAGCTTCTGAGATATACAGTGGGGACGTCATGGAAGCCATTCCAACACCCAGTCCAACAAATACTCGTCCAACGATGAGCGTAGCTGGGTTTTGAGCTGAAGCCATGATCACAGCTCCAATGAAGAAGAGGAAGTCTGCAATTAGAATTGCAGTTTTCCTTCCATACCGGTCGTTCATCCATCCACCTATTGCAGCTCCTATAATTGCTCCGGCCACCGCCATGCTCACTATGCTTTCCTATATATACATATTTATTGTCATCCATACTAATCTGTCAAGTATATTCATCAATCCCCGTGGAAAATTTAGATGGCGTAGGAAATTTAATCAAGAAAGACATTTTTTTGGCTGCATAATGTGGGCTTCACATGAATTCTTCCTTGAGGATCATTGAAAAGGGTATTCATCCTGATAATTTACTCAATTCAAAAATTGATTTCATTTTTTTTTTCACGTGTATCATGAAAACTCCTCTCATTTAATATTTCATCTTGTAGAGAAATTTATTAACTTACAAATATGAACACAAAAATCCCAGAAAGACCTGGGCAGCATGAGTCTTGTCATAATTTTTTCCTTTCCTTTTCTTTTTTTTTTTGTTTGGAAAAAAAAACCCATCACGAGTTCATGAATCCAAAGTGAACCAGTGGAAAAAGCTTAGATGAGGGAGTTGGGCAATGAGTGGAAATTGAGTGGCTGCTGCTTCTGAGGCGTAAAGATTGGAGGGCAGTTGGGTCAAACAGAAAGCCGACAAGGGGTAGTAACGTCCAAGAGGATCAATATATAAAAAAGAAAAAAAAAAAAAATTGAAGACAAGTACCTGCAACACAGTCTGCTTATCCACAGAATCGAAGTCCTCTTTGATATAGAGAAGCGCTCCCGATATCACTCCTTCAAAGTTCAAACCCATCACAACGCAGTGATCAACATCTTTCATAGATGTAGTAGAAGAAGAAAGACGAAAGAAGAAAGCAGAAAGCAGAAAGAGCTTCTAAAAATTGTACCAGTATCATATCCAAAGAGAAGGCCACCGATGCCGGCGGAGAAAGCGAGACGAAGAACATACGGGTTCTTCCAAGCTAGAGAGAAGCAGTCCCTGAAAGCCGACGTTTCCGCAGGGTGTATCCCTCCTTCCATTTTTTTTTTCTTTGTTCTCCTGTTTATGAAATGTATCCAAACACACCCTTAAGCTACCATGAAAGGGGGTGAGAGAGAGACAGAAACGGGAAGCAGAGACTAAGAGAGTGTTTGTTTGATGGGGAGTCAGAGAGAGGAAGCAAGGAGAGCGGCCACTTTCCAATTCTCAATGCCCTCTTCCAGCTTCTCACTTATACTGGAAAAATGAGACTTTCATTTTCACACGACCTTATTATTATTAAAAAATTATGTCATTTTTTAAGGCCATTTAATTAAAATAAATGCGGATAATGTTGATTTCTGTTCCGCCCGCAGTCAACAGTCAATTAACCTTGTCGTATGCTAAACAGGATGACGATAATGATTGCCCCCAGTCGACCTTTACGGCGCGTGCGATGCACCCCCAATCATACCAAAACTCTCACCCCCAATTCCCCACTCCCAAAATAATTTAACAGCCCCCTGTCCTCACAAACCGAAACGCCTTTCAGTTTCCGTTACGGCCTTCTCAACATCTCCTTTTGGATTCTCCCTTCTTAATTGCCTCCTCATTTTTCAAATTTCTTTTAAATTTTTTATTTATAATTATTCTATTTTATAAATTAAAATTTTGATTATTAAAGAATTTCATTCACTCTACTAATTGTTTTATAAAATAAATAATTAATGATAATAATATTAACAACATATATAAAAACAACATCAATTTTTTTTTAATTAAATATCTAATCAAATTTATTATGTTTAGTATTGTTAAAGCTTTGTGATCGGAATTCTATTTAGTCCAATCTAAAAAACTCGTGGTACAACATATTTAATAAAATTAAAATTATGATATTTTTTGAAGAGATCGGCCTTATCTCCCATCCCTTCTTTTCTTTTGGACCAATTTTTGATATAATGAATTTTTTTCTACTCTATTCATAATTTTTTTTATTTAAGGTTTTTCATTGTAAATCATAATATTCTTATTACCTATTCTCGTTATTTTATAACAAGTATTATTGGGAACCTATTATTGTAAATATATTTATTTAATTAAAAGTACTATTCTTAAATAAAAATAAAATCATCAAGGACTGGTTTCTTAACTATTTTAAGTTATAATTAATATTTTTAATGATATATTAAAGTGGTTTGTCCAAAATATATAATAATAACAAACTAAATAAAAAATGTTTTCAAATAAATTATACTAGAACATAGAGTTTAAAAATTATGACAAATTTTTTTTGTGTGGGACCATGCATTTTTTATTTTTTGTTTGTATAATAATAAGAAGTTCTTAAGTTTGTCCAATTTTCCTGCTTTTTCTTGTCCATACCCAAACAGTGTCTCAAATTTTGTTTCCCCTAAAGTGAAACTGCTTTAAATCAAAAGTAGCAACATGTTTTTGACAAATTTAGCAGGGTGGCAATGATACAAAAAATTTATTCCTGCATCCACCATATTTTATTCTATCATAGCAAACTTTATGTTCAAAGCATATGTATGATATTTATTAAATTTTAGATTTTAAAAAAAAAACAAATAAAAAGAAGGATTTTTAATTGACATTGTTAGTGACATTATAAAAAAAAGAAACCAAGGGGCTGTTTGGTAATTGCCTTTGAAAACAGTTGTGGAAAATAATTTTTGAAAACTGTTATTTGATGTTTTATTGAAAAAAACCTATTTGGAAATCTAAAATGTTTTTAACTTATTTTTAATATTTTTAAAAATAATTTTTACAACTATTTTTTTATTTTTAATCATTATACATATTTGTATAATTATTATTTAAAACAATCATCTAAAAATAAGTGAAAATAACAAAAAAAAAGAATTAAAAATTATTATCCAAAAACACCACATTTCTGACCTTAAAGAACAAGAAATAGAAAACGGCTTTTGATTATCCAACATGTTTTCTTGATTTTTTGATTTCGAGAATAAAAAAAACAGTTGCAAGCACAAAAAAGTTAGGTTGCTTATGTGATCATTTAGGCAAAAACAAACAACACAATTTTTTTTTTTAGATGGAGGCAAGTTAGGAGAAATGAATAATTTAGGTGAATGTGTGGAAACATTGCAAGTATGAGTAATATAATATAATTTAATGATTATAAAATTGTAGCTACTGTTTTGGGAAGAAAGATGACTTCATTTAAAGATTAAATTAACTTGAGCCTACATTTGATTGATAACTGCCATGTGAATCCACTTTCCTCTTAACAATAAAGTTGTGATGAACATGGCATGGGTTAAGTGTGACCAACATAGTAGCTTAAAATTTGGACTTGTAACTTGGTCACAGAGGCCATCCCATCTACCCTCACCCCCACCATTTAATCCACTTTTGACTAGTCCCACTGCTAACATATGGGGTATGAGGGGGTTTGTAGAAATTTAGGGATTTGGCAAAGATAATCCCCATATGTAACAAATGGAGGTCATCAAGTAAGGGGTCTCAATCCTCTTTTTTCAATGGACAAAATATCTAATATTCTACACCATATGCAAATGTCCAAATAGTTGCCTGTACATGAATCTTCCCAGAGTGACAGGTCAGGGTAATTGAAGCCAAATTTCAAGCCAAAAGAGCCTCTTAAAAACAGACATGTCTTTCTCTTTGCTCAACCATGACAGCCACCATATATGCCAAATAGGTATTACTTTTCTTCTATTAAATAAAAAGCAGAAGCAAAAGCAAAAGCAAAAGCAAACGCAACGGTGCCCCCTCTTCCCTCTCCTTTGGAACCGAACCATTTTTTGAGATCACCTATTAGGAGCCAGGTCAAAGATGGTGTGAACCCTAGTTGGTAGATGTCACCATCCACCTCACACACTTCATTAGAAAAACCCACTTGATCAATGATATAACCAGAAAGTTGTCAGAATGGATATGATCACCTTGCTTGAAAGCAAGCGTATCTAAATTTTGTATTAGAAAATTTGGAAGAAAGCCCTTTGATGGAATTCATCAATGATGCCAAGAAAAAATGGGGCACAAATAGTAACTGCAAGGGTATATGTGATATGATCAATTGTAACGAGAAGACAAACCATGTGGGGTAATTATGATTGGGGTGGGGGTCTACCTCAATTAGATTCAGCAATGGTGTGGTGGTGGAGAGAGAGCCCAAAGAACTTTAATAATATGGAGTCAATTGGGAATTGGGATAGAATGGTGAAAAGAGAGAAGATGAGGACCACAGCTTTTGATTCATTAGACATTATAATTGCAGTATCACTACCTACCATTCCATTTTACATGAAGACATTCATGTGCTCTCTCAGTCTCCCTTTTGGTCTTGATATCATCTTCTCTTCTTTGCTTAAAGTTGCTTTGGAATCTATCATTCAAAAAGGTCATCCTTATTTGCATGAGGATCATGAATGTGATTAGTGGAAGTTACTTTATATTTTTCAATTATTCTTCTAAATGTGTATTTATAAATGCATGAATTTATTTTTTGAAAGAATAAATTTTGTTTTGAGAGTTGATTCGAAGGAATTTAAAAGATTTGACTAATTTTTAAAATTGTCTTTCACATTTTAAAATTACAAAAAATTGTATTTTGTTTTTTTATTAGATAATTTAAAAACAATCCATTGGAAAAACAAATTTTGGTGAGGAGTGCTGAAGTGGTCCTTATGAGCACTGAAGTGCTTGTAATCAATTTACATATTTTTGTTAATTTTCTTGTACATATTTTTGTTCTTACAAGCATTCAAGTGCTTTGTTATTAGTTCACACATATATATATATTTTAAATTGTAAGTGTATTTTGTCTTTTCTTAGACAATTTTTAAATAACAGGTTGGAAAAATGAATTTGTGAGGAGCGCTCAAGTGGTCCTGTTAGCTTTAAGTGCTTGTAATCAGGTTACATATTTTTGTTAATTTTCTTATTCCAATTTTTTCATGACATCGGCCCAACTTGTTAGGTTTTTAAGACTATAAATATACCTTATGTTATTGATGTTAGGTGCACATCATAGAGTAGGTGCATTTCTAACACTTTCGAGAGCTTAATTTTTGATCGAGTTTAGTTTGTGGATATTGATTTCATCCGCTCAAGTTGTTGAGGAGTTCACTTAGGAGCATGAAACATTGCAACATGAACATGAAAACAAATGTAGGTACTAGCCGTGTAAGACCTTTAGAAAAAGGAAACATGTAGTCCATATAAATTTGAGTACTTGATTTTTCATAATTAGTAAATTTACTCTAAAGTTGATTAAACCTATAATTTTTATATCTATAGGTTTTCTAGTGGACCTTGCAAGTGGGTTTTTCACGTAAATTACACACATATATATAGATTAAGAAAAATTACAATTATGAAAAAAATTGAATTTTTAGGCTTAAATATCATAACAACCTATTCATTCCCTCGCTTAGCTAGTTTTAGAATCAATATTGAAAGTTTCAATTAGTATTAGAATATGTTGAATTTAAAAAATTAAACTTTTTCCAATTCTTGCATAATCTTGATTCATGGAATCACAAGAAGTGGGAGCATTTGTAAATAATCCAACCTACTTTAGTGGAAATAATTATCCCTATTTGACATATGAAATTCATTTTGAAAAATGTAAGAATGAATTTAGAATGCTGTTGATTTGAGTTAGTGACTTTCATTAAAGTTGTATAGAACTGGTAGATCCATAGGAGAATTAAAGCCCAAATAAGAATGAGATAATCTTGATAACAAAGGCAGTTAGACTAACGTTAGGGCCCTTTATAGCATCTTAAATGGTATTAGTCCTATAAGATAAAAATTAAAACTATAGTTTAGATAAATATTTGAAGAAGATCTTTGTAACTTGAATTACAATCCTTAATGTTAATAACTTTTTGTAGGGAATTTCAAATTTCTCCATTCTTTATCCCAAGCTTAGGTTAGGTGCATGAAAACTCCTTAGGCTATGGAAGCGAAAATGCAAAATAAAGGATTAGAAAAGTGTTATAGAAAACTTTAAGTTTGATTTTAATGTTCTTAAATCAAATTCATTTAGAGAATATTAAATTCGAAGTCGCCGAAAGCCTCATAAACCCATGTTCTTCCACCCTATGATTTTACCTTGATCCTTGATACTCAAGTGGTGAGGTATTTAGAATGGTGCTGGCTAAAGCTTTCTCTTCTTTTTGGATGGTGAAAGACGACTAATTAGAAACTTTAACCTGCTAAGGAGGATATTTATAGGGTTCTTCATTAGATTTAAATGACTTGAGTCACATGAGCTTAGATCACTTAATATAACCTAAAAAAACATCCTAATTGATTAATTTACCAAACAAGGCTATCCAAGTAATTAATTAATCTAGTCTAGAGATGTCGTTCACTAACCCTTGTGTAACCTTATGTAATTACTAAAATGCCCTTATGCACATAAGTGGACTTAGAACTTATCTAACCCTCATCAGCTATGTCATCAAGGTGTATGAGTTCGAATTGGGACCATTAAGACCCACATGAGTACTGACTCTATTAGAATCCAATTCTAAAGTTGATTCAACATCTTACTATAAACAATCAACTATACTCCAATATCTTATGTAAATAATAACGAAATAAAGTTCAAGTTTATGACTTACTATCCATTGTATGCAGATTTCCTATGAATTGGTGCCATAATCTAACAAAGTAGTGCTATCACCTATTAAGATTACCTCTCCAATCCTTAAGTTATAGATCTCACCTATTATGTGGTTAATTAACATACTTTACCTCCAAAAAAAATATGTCAAATTTTCACTAAAAGAAATGCTATGACCATAGTTTACTATATCACATGTCAATTAGACCACCAAAAGGAACACACAGTCTTAATCCCCATGAGATATCATGGTGCCTTCATTGAGAATACCTGTTGCTACTAGTTTCTATTAATAGTGACCCAATCCATAAGGATGTATAACCACCTTATCATCCATAAGTCAAAACCTCTCGTTGACTTTAACACATGCTCAATATCCTCTAAAGATAAAAAATCCATGCAATATAATAGTTTGGTCAATCATAACAATTGATTCCCTAACTTCATGACTCACTATAAGTTCTATTCAATGTTTAACTATATATAATAGTACACTCACTACGAGAAACTCATCTCGAAGGTTAAGACAAACCATCATTCTAATTAAAAGGTAGTGCACTATAGTTTTTTCTTGATTGCCACAATCCATGAACTGAATATGAATGACTTATCATTTTGCAAGAAACCTATAACTTATATTCTCTGTGCAACTCCTAATGCACCAAAATTATTTATAATAAAAGTTATATGATTACGTATGCTCGGATAATCAATTAATGCATATGGGATAGTAAAGTGAACAAGATACATAAAAAAATAAATTTATTAATGAATTTAAAACTATTACATCATGTCATGCTTTCCAAAGCTTTATCCCAATACTCCATTCTTTAAAGAAACTATTAGAGTTTCTCATTATTCCACC
This sequence comes from Vitis riparia, assembly GCF_004353265.1. Lineage (NCBI taxonomy): Eukaryota > Viridiplantae > Streptophyta > Magnoliopsida > Vitales > Vitaceae > Vitis > Vitis riparia. The sequence continues at coordinate 12,820,402 of NC_048440.1, read as the reverse complement.
TTCCATATTTTAAGTGTAGATGAACAACAAGAACTTGATTGAGAGAAAATAGAAGAGATATGAAGAAGATCAAACCTTCTGGAGTAAAGATTTTTGGACTCACCTATGAGCTTACTATTTATAAGCAACATTTTTTTTTTTTTTTTTGTGAAAGATAAGGATTCCAAATTGAATGGATAATTATCTCCGTTCTATTTTGAACCAATTTAATTCAAAAACAAAATTTGAATTTCATGAAATCTTATCTACTTGTTCATCATCCTTTTATTTATCCCACATATGGACGGTGAATTTAAAATAAAAAAACATTCAAAATTCTAACATCTCCCACTTGTCCACATTGGATAAAATCTTTATTTATTTTTTTTAAAATCTTGCATCAAGTCCTTTTCTTCATAGAAAAATTGGAGTGTGCGACATGATGAGAAGTTGTAAAGTAGGAGCGTTTATGACAAGTGTCCATCTCACTAGCATAACACATCACTCAAAATAAAATTTTTTGTTTATACCTTGGCTTGTCAATCACACTAGTTCAAGCACCTTCAAAAACCCTTAAATGAGTCATATCTCAATTAAAAATGCTTAAACCTAACTTACAGATATATTTATATTCATAATTATATTGAATACAAAGTTAATATAATTGTCCAAACTATGAGCTATAAATAGTGGTGTGTTACTAACAATTTTCCCTAACTATTCATGCTAATTCATTTAGGTTTGACCGCTTTCCTGACATATTCCATTGGACTATATCAATCATGATCCCTCGGTTACATGTTAAAGTAGTGACATCTTACCCTTACTTAATGACATAGTCCTAGGTTCAAGGGTGTAGAGTAGACTTTATAGTAGTAAGGGTTCACATAGTGTTAGAGCAGAGATCCATTTAACCACTCATTTTAATAATCGCAAATAGCACATATAGTCTGATATCTATGTTACGACAGAGTTTTCACAAGAGTGGGTGTGTCACTTTCTAACACCGTACAAATCTTAGCTAAGTCACCTCCTTAAGTGCTTATTATGAGTTTCTTAGCACAATCGCTTATTAGACATTTGCCTAATATCTCACATTCGACTTTGTTAAGGCAATATGAATTTATGGAATAAAATCATATTTGACTTTTATATGTCTCATCTTAGCCTAACTAAGGTGATGTTCCAAATATATAGTTAGCATAAAAAGGAAAAAAAAAAAGAAATCATCTCATCCTACTTGCCATCTAAGCATTAGGGTGATTGTCTATGTGAATAGACCAATCTAAGCCTGGTGACAATCAAATAATGTATGTTGTTGGTATTAATCAAACTAAAGGAATCCACATCTAAGAGGAATAAATGTATAAGGTACCCATAAAATGTCAATGCAAGAAGTTTCCCAAAATAAAATACATATCAAAGTTTAAAAAATCCTAAACTCCTCACATAAGTCCAAATGATATCTCTAGTAGTGACTTTAGTAAGTGGATTAGCCATCATTCTACTGGTCAAGATATGTTTCAGGACTACCTCCTTTTGTGCAACAATGTCTTGAATGTAGTGAAAACGAACATCTATATATTTGGTTCTATCATGGTATTTAGGATCCTTACTATATGTAACAGTAGTCATGCTATCACTAAAAATAGTGGTAGGCTCTTTGGCAAAAGTTGTGACTTTTAGGTGTTGGAAGAATCTCCTTAACCCAACAACCTCCTATACTACTGTTGAATAAGCAACATACTCCAACTCCATAATGGATAGAGCAATGCAAGATTGCTTCTTGCTACACCAAGTAATAGCGATACCATTGAGTAAGAAATCATATCCTATAGTGGATTTATGATCATCTTGATTACTAGCCTAATCTACATCATAATGTCCTCTTAATCTCAAATCTCCACCTAGATAGTAAATGAAAAAATCTTTAGTCCCTTGGAGGAAACGAGAAATCCTCTTAACTGCTCGCCAATGAATAGGGCCTGGGTTACTTTAGTAACGATTGACTAATCCAACTACGCAACATATGCTAGGTTTAATACACAACATAACATACATTAGACTTCCAATTGCACTCACATAAGGAACTTTTGTCATTCGTTTCCTTTCCTCATCATTCCTAGGGCATTAATAAAGGTTTAAGTGTAACCTTTCTTGATAAGGGTATCAATAGGTTTGCAATTTTGCATCTGAAACCACTTTAGAATCTTCTTAATACAAGTCTCTTGAGATAAACCAAGAAGTCTTCCTGAGCAATCCCTTAAGATCTTAACTTCAAACGCTAAATTTACTTTGCCCATGTCCTTCATATTAAAATTGGAAGACAACCACCCTTTGGTGGTGACAACAATGTTCATGTCATTTTTAGCAAATAAATAGAGCATTCTTGCCTTTTCAAAATAGAGTAAATTGTCCTAATCACCCTTAGCAAGTAAGAAACACACTTATTGCAAAATTCACAAAAACACCTCACAAAAAACCCAAAATAACCTATGAAACACAATAAGATAAGAAAAAACTTGCCAATGACATCATCAATGGTAGTAGTGGATTAAGGCTCGTCTAATGGATTAGAGGATATTTTAGTGGTATAGTCATTGATGTGGAAAGGATTAGAGCAATTTGGTAATTGAGTTAATGGTTAAAAAAAAAAGGTTTCTAGCCATAAGGTTTGTCTGACAAAAAAATCAAGGATTCTTATCGATGAGTTATTTTTAACTTTGACTTTTTCTATTTAACAAAAAAAAAAAAAAACAAATACCACCTAAAATTTATTCTACTTATCATGAAGAATTCATGTTTGTTGAGAAAAATAATTAGATATTCGAAGGAATAAAACCTATCTTTTAAATTTGGATTTCAATAGTTTTGATTGCATTAATATTTCAAATCAACTTATAAGAAAAGAATACGTGCCTTAAACCAAATTTATGTCGATAAATATATTAATTAACATAAGAAATTTTTTGATATCTTAGCAAAAAAATTTAATTATTATTAAAAATGTAACTATTTATAACATTTAAGATATTTAATTTATTCATCTCTTTTTATAGATTTTATATCAATAAAAATTATTGGAGGCACAAAAATATTGATTCTCATTATTTTAACTTTTAATTCCTTTTTTTTTTGCAAAGTTTAATAAACATATCATAAATGTATTAAACTTTCTTGATTCTGGATTATTCCAACAGATAAAATGGTCACCATCAAGGACCACTGTTGTCATCTTTTTTGACTTTTATTTTTGTCCTCCTTTCCAACTTTTTCTAAAGCTCACGATTTTGGTAAAGGGCATGCCCCTTTAAAGTAAAAGTTTGAATAATCAATTTTTTGAAAGCAGGGTCCTTATTAAGAACCCCACGGGGTCCTTATTAAGGGCCCCACCCTAGGGGTTCCTCTTAGACTGTAGATGACGAAGAGTAGAAAAAAAAGAAGGTAAAATTAAATTATAAAATAAAAAAACTTTATGTATCTTCAAATTCAGTTGGTGGGCGAAGATTCCTTCCATTTTTTAACTGGTCTCCTGAAAAATTGGGCTTTCGTGCCCATTTGGTTAGTGGACCTGGTTTGGGCCTTGCATGGGTCAAAGAATCAGAATTGGAACTATCTATGGGCCTGGGCCTAACTACCAAGCTTGATTTATTCATGCAACCATGTAAGATAGAAGCTGAAATTCAATTTTTAAAATTCGACTTCCCCAAATCAAATACAAAGGGTCTGTTTGGAAATTGTTTTTTTCTCTTCTCTAGAAAAAAATAGGAAAACATGTCTGATAATGAGAAAACCATTTTTTTTATTCTTAAGAATATAAAACAGAAGGTTTTTTAAAAAACATTTTGTAATTGCTTTCACGTGCTTTTAAAAAACAATTATACAAACATGTAGAAAAATTAAAAATAAAGCATTGGATATGCAAATTATTTTTAAAACATATTTAAAAAAAATACTAAAAATAGATTTAAAATATTTTAGATTCCAAACAAAGTTTTGTTTTACAAAACATTATAAAAGATTTTTTTAAAACTTTTCTCAAAATTATTTTCGAAAATAGGAGCAAAAATAGACATCTATAATTGGTTTGGCCGCCCCAAACGGATTGGATTTTGAGAAGTGCCTATTTCAAGGGACCGTTTGTGGAAGTTGGAAAAAAATGAGATGAGAAGGGCGGATGGCATGTAACAAAAATTAACAGAAAGATTCTAAACTGAGAAACTATGATTGGGAATGCTAAATCATTCCCTACAAAGAAGGAAGAATCTACCAAAAATCAGGACAAATTCCATTGACACTGTGGACTAAATATTGAAGACATCATGACCAAAATATCTCTCATTTGTCCGAGTTTATAGCACCCTATCTTAAAGGATGATCCACCAAAAAAATCAGTGGGTTAGGTGAAAACGCCCTCTCATGCATTCATTCATTTCCAACGTCTCTCTCCCAACTCACAACAAAGAAAACAGAAAGGACGATCACTGATACCAACCCCAATCCCCTCTCTCCCAATTTTGATTTCGTTATCCAGTATTCACCATGCATATATGCATCCAACCCAGATAAAAAAAACCCCATTAAACCCCATCAACCTGTAGAGAGACCTTCCTCCTCCTCCTCCAGTATGCCTATCTCCACCCTCAGATCATACCATAATGGCTTGTAATGATGATGGAGACAGAACTTCACAGCCTAGAAGAAACCCTACCTGCTGCAGTATCAAAACTAAAGAGACATTCTTCCATCATCAGGGATGGCGAGGAAAGTGATGCACTGGTAAAGTACACAAGTTTGAAAGATGTGATTCTCAACTCGCCAAGATATAATTCGTACGAGGGAAATGCTTTCGATTCGACCAACATTTCGATACGGAACCAACTGGTAAAGCATGCAGCCTCCGCCTACCTCCAGTCAGCTGCAGTTCTCTCCAGCCGAAACCAGAACTGCTTGGTTCGTATGTGGAGGAGAGTGAAGAACAATGCTACATTGCGTTCATGCTGGTTCGTCTACGTTAGGAACCCCTTGGGAGCTTGTTTCCAGCCGATATGTCGGTTTCTTGGTTGGACGATACATGAAATTGGAAGGTTTTGGACTAGGAGGATCACCATAGCCTGAGACTACGTACTACTGTGAACATGCAATCGATGGAGTTAATTCTTTCCAAGCTACGTATGCATTCATTTTATCATTTTCTCGTCTTTTTTTTTTTTGTCTTCTAAAATGATCATGTAATAAACATGTATGATCAATTTCAATTATTGATTGTAATTATATTATTCCCTCCGATTGCAATTGTAATTATGTACTCGGCGTTTGGGGCAAAACCTATTGTAAGATTTCCAGGTTTAAATGCAAAGCACTGTAATTTCACCATCCACAACTAAAAGGGAAGCAAAAATTGGTTGAGAACTAGGAAATTAGATTTTTTTCAACCTATTTTATGTTTTTTCAAAGTAATGTTTTGAAGTGTGGACAAATTGTTTTTAAAAATAAAAATATTGGTTTTATAAATAGATTCTTGATACTATATAATTATGAGTCCCTCTTAACTCTGTAGACTCTGTAGATGTATTTTAAAACCATGATATCCCTTTTGAGTTTAAAGCAGACAATATCACACGATTGGTTGTAGGTTGTTATAAATTGTATCAGGGCCAATCATCAATTCCGATGTAAAAGTTTGTTTGATCTCGTGAGGAGTGTTTGTCCCTAGTATGAGGGTTTGTTTGACCTCATGAGGAGTGTGTCTGTTTAGTCCTATAATCCCATGTGATACAAGGATAATGTTGTATGTGTATAGAGGGGTATTTATGATGTTTCACATTAGATAGGGGAGAAAATTTTTATACTATATAAATATGAGTTTCTTAACCACATAGATGCATTTTAAAACTGTGAGGTTCCTTTGGATGGGATAATATTTATACAGTTGAGTGCGAGTCATTATATTCAAAATAAGATAACTATTTTGACTCAATACTTAAAATTATTTTTGACTTTATATTTAATGACTTAAATTATTAAGTCATATTACATTATTAAATTGATTTGCCAAACACTCTCTAAGTCTTTTTTTTTTTTGGTTATATACTTGAACAGGGAGAAGTCTTCAACTCGTGCTAATGACATTGTAAAATAAAGGAAGAAGAACAAACAAGATGAGAAAGAAATTGAAATGTTAAGAATAATGTATTTATTCAATTAATAGGTCATCTTTTTATAGAAGGTCAGGAGATACCCCATATATACAAAAAAAAAAGAAAAAAGTAGATGATCTTCAATAATTGATGATACTTTCAATCCTAAGGCTTTTGCCAATTAATTATGAATTAAGACTTTTTGAATTGATGAAATATGATCGTTTCTAAACACGATCGATTTCAATTTCGTAGGAGACAGTGAAGTCTGTTTAATTAAAAAATAATAATTTCATTTTAAATAAGATCACATCTTTGTGAGATTGGTCCATGAGCCATGTGGTAAAGGGGGGACGAGGAAGACTAAGTGGCCTTCTTCAAAACGCAGCGTTTTAGTCCATGCTATAGGCACCATCTACGCCTGTCAAACCCCAAAACCGAGAGGGAGCAAATCAAAAGATCCTCTCGTCTTCCTTCACTCATATCCCCATCATTTATTTTTTCTAAAAGAAAAAAGAAAAAAGAAACCGTTATGAAATTTGGCAGAAGGTATATGTCCTCAATTTTGTACGGACTTGGCATAATTTTATTCCCACACCCTCTTTTATGTCTTTGCATGGTTATTGCATGCCATTAATCTAATCTCCTTGATTTCCGGCCGGCAGGCGGTCTGTGATATCCGGTCAACCAGTCGGAAAAATGGAGATTCAAACTTATCTGATATTCACCACTCAATTCCATAGATAGTTGATTTCATATTAATTGACATCTAATATCCCAAATAACATTCATCTTCTTGATATGAGCCTTCCAAAAACAAACAAGCTCAGTTCACTGTACAATTATGTATGTCTGATTATGATCATAAAAAGACGGGTAAAAGTGCCACCATAATAGGGAAATTCTAGTAATAGGAGTTGGATATTCCGGTGATGATGAAGTTATAGCCAGAGAGCTCCGGCAGCTTTCAGGAGAGGGACCAAGGTGCCGTTAATGTGACAAGCCATGAGAGTTTCGATACCGCCAAGAACTTGCCACCCACAAAGACAGCCGGGACAGAATGCTGGCCGCCGGCGAGCTGGTACAGGACGGATTGCATTTCGGAGCCATACTTCTCCTTGTCGAGCTCCACGATAGTGGGTCCTACTCCAAGGCCGAAAAGCAGCTGTTTCATCACGTGGCACATGCAGCAGCCGCTGATGCTGAACACCACCACCGCATTGCCGGAGCCCAGCCTCCTCACCGCCTCATACGTGGTCTCCGGCTTCTCCTGGGCTTCACCGTCCATCCCAAGCTGTTCCTCTATCATGCCTGATTCCTTCATTTGCATGCTTTCTGGTTCCGAACTGCAATAAAACTACAGAGGACAGAAAATAAATAAGTAAATAAAAACCCTAAGGATTCGCAAAGCTACTTTTCTGTGTTGGAAGGCAAAAGATTGAAGGGGTTTCAACTTTCAAGTTCCAACTGTTGCTTTTGATCACGTATGATGGGAGAGAGTACCGAGTGGCGGTATTTGTAGGGTTTTGCAGCAGTAGTACAAGCTACATATACAAGAAACAAAAAACAAACAGTGAAATACAGTGAGTTGGGAAGCAGAAAACAGCGGAATGCATAGGAAATGTTGCAGAGCAGTAGTCCAAAGTCCAAACGACTCCTAGGGTTTGCAGATAATTAAAGGAAGAAAATGGAAATAGAGAGAGAGAGAGGAGGAATCTGAAGAGAAGAGGAGAGAATGAGAGGGACGTGGGGGAGCGTACCCGGCAATATCTGACGGCTGCGCAGTGCTGGAGGTTGAGCGCTCTCAGCCTCTCTCTCCTGCTGCTTCTTATCCTCACAGAGAGTACGGACTCCTAATCATCCGCTCTCAGGCACAGCACGCCATGTCTCCTTCAACTCTTGGCCTGGGTATCCTCTGCCTCTATGCTGATGCTGATGATGGTTAATGGCAATTTTTTTTCCCTTTTTTATACAGTTACCAGGGAGACACGCGCCTTCCACGCGCCAACTAACCGGGACCCACGGAGACCACTACTGCAACTTCAACAGAATTGGCGTGAGACGACCTGTACGGAAATTTCAACGGCAAGACCCAAGGGTTTTGGACCATTTTGTATCAGAGAATCACGTTTTCTCGTGGAGAAGAGCAACCGACAGGCCAGACAATGCAACGTCTTCAACGCCGTCGTTTTGGCGGTCAGTGGATCGGTCTATATACGGAGCTTGCGCAGGGGCCCTGGTCATCGTGCTAGCCCTTGGGACAGTAACGCCGTCTGATATATGTTATATCGACAGGGCTTGTAAATTGTAACAACGCCTTTCCGAATCCGAACCACAGAAGCTAACCGCTAGTGGTTGCCCCCGGCATGGATAAGAGCAAAAGGAAACGGTCAAAGACGAGGTTCTTTTAACTTTTTTATTTTATTTCATTTTTTTTGCATCGAATATTAATGAAATCCATAGGACCATGATTGGGTACATCCAAACAACTCCTTAGGAATGATGCTATCGATTGGCTCATTGGGTATAACATTGCATGATATAGCCCCTTCGATTTTGCCAGTTACCTTATAACATAATTTATTGCTTTTGGTCGCATGGGTAAAGAAAAAGTAGGCTGTGGCTCTCCAATAAAGGGAATTGCAATATTTTCAAGGATATCATATTCTATTAGCTTAATTTTTTTTTTCAAATAAAATTTATTATCTTTCTCTATATTTATTTATTCATATCTAATAATTTTAACAAAAAATATAGAATTAATAACTAATTGAGTAATATGGTAATATAATAATATAATATTTGTCGTATAGTATATTAATAATTTATTTTCATATTTAAATATTTTAGTTTTGATGTATAAATAGCAATCAAAATTTTTTTATTAAATATATATTTCTAAATAATAACTACATCATTATATTTTATTTTAAAAATTCCACACTTAAAATTTTATTTTATTTTATAAGTTAAGATAACATAGTTTCGATACAGAGTTTTCATATATGTTAGGTACCGTGCTTTTATTGTGCAAAAATTTCATTAAATATAGAAAATAGAACATTTTTAAAAGTTTTAAAATTTAAGAAAAAAAATGGTGGATTTTATTATTTGTATGTTAGTGATGTTCAAAATATTTTTTTTTTGAATTTTTATTTTTGATCATTTTTCTTAGGTAATTTATTTTTCAAAGAAATTTAGCAAAAACTATAAATTTATAACTAAAATTGAAAAAGTAGATTTTGATTTACATGAAAGGAAGTTTTAAAAGTATTTTAATTGGATTCAAATGGAGGTATTCCATACCCCTATTATTTATATTGTAAACCTAAAGTAAATAGAGTTATAAATGAGAAAATAATAACCATTTACTTAAATGTTTATAATACAAATATAAATAAAGAGCCATAGAGTAAATAAAATTGTATAGAAATATAGATTTGCACGCCAAGAGCTCGAACCACTTGTGCAATCTTTTTTCCTTTGTGTTTAACTTGGTTTTTTTTTTTTTTTTTTTTTTAACATTTCTTTAAATTTTGCAAATGACCATCTTCCTTCCTTGAGAGACCTTTAGTACCTTCAAACTTTCTATTGTAGGAATCATGAAACATCTTGAAAATTTAACTAATAATCAAATCCAAACAACACCAATCTTCTCAACCTAGAATATTGTAATTCTACATCATGTTGTTCAAGTTATTTGTATACAAATATAACTATGACATGTAATTATAGTTCTTTGTTTTTCTTATTATTACAAAATGTTCCAACATCCAAAACATCTATACCATAAAAACATAGCATCCCAAATTCCTTAGTTGTAACATCATCTTCCTTCTTGCTTCCCTCTAACTTGGTCTGTAAAAAATAATTTTACATAAAAAAGAAAAATATACAAGGCAAACAAACTCATAAGAATGAGTGCTATTGATGTTGCATAAAAAGACATTGGACACGTACTTGTACTTCGAAACGTTTAGTTGTCCTTTACCAAGCCTTATAAAAGGTGAAAAGAAAGAAGGTTGTAACAAACTTCATTGATAATAATGGAATTGAAGACATAACTCACTTGGATGTGTTCAATTTTTTTGAAGATCCTAGTGACAAAATTGATCATTTAATTGGAGATGAACATGTTTTTTATGATTGATTGTTATGCCTTATATGTTATGTTATCTTCATATGTTCTTTCGTTTTACAAACATTAACTTTTTTTTTTGAGTTCTTTTTTTTTTTCTATGCATGATATTTATTTATTTATTTTGTCAAATAAATAGATGAATCATCTTAACTTGACTAATTACACAACACATCATGAAGATGTATGTCTTGCAAATTGTGTCACAATGCATACAATTCTTCTAGATTAAAAGTATTTCTTGAACTTAACATTTGTACCAAACATTATTAGTATAATATTAGGTTCTATAAAATCTAATTCAAAGATCTAGAAGAACTACTATTGTTTTAATTACCAGAATCAAACTTAATATTGATGATGCATTATATTATGTCAAATTTAAAAGGAATTTGCTTAGTTTTAAAGATATTTGTCAAAATGGATATCATATTGATGTTATGAATAAAAGTAATATAGACTTACTTTAATTGTTTCTGGACAAAAGTATCTATTAGAGAAACTCCCTACTTTTTCTTGTGGATTGTATCACGCAACCATTAGACCTATTAAATCATATGCTATAATGAACCACAAGTTCTATGACCTATACCTTCATGCTTTGGCTTGAGTGATTTGGTCACCTTAGTTCATCTATGATGCGTTGAATCATTTGTAACTCTCATGGGCACCCTTTAAAACACCAAAAGATTCTTGTGCCTAATAATTACAACTGTGTTACCTGTATTAAGAAGATATATATATATATACAAGCCATCTTTTACCAAAGTTGTCTCAAAATTCCCAACTTTTTTAGAAAGAAATCATTAGGATATATCTGGCCTCATTCATCCTCTTTGTGGACCATTTCGGTATTTTATGGTCTTAATAGATGCCTTCACTAAGTGGTCATATATTTATCTCATTTTCATTCGCAATATTGCTTTTATTAGGTTACTTAAATAATTAATCTAAGAACACAATTTCTAGATTACCTTAATAAGAAAATTTGTCTTGATAATGCGGGTGAATTTCCATCCCAAACTTTTATTGAATTTAGTATGTCAACTAGAATTGACATTGAGCATGTCTTGTTATTCATGTTCATACCTAAAATGGTCTTGTTAAATATCTTATCAAACGACTTCAATTGATTGTTCTACCATTACTTTTAAGAACACAACTACCTCCTTTTGCTTGAGGTCATGCTATACTCCATGCTACATCCTTAGTCAATATTTATCTCATTTTCATTTGCAATATTGCTTTTATTAGGTTACTTAAATAATTAATCTAAGAACACAATTTCTAGATTACCTTACTAAGAAAATTTGTCTTGATAATGCGGGTGAATTTCCATCCCAAACTTTTATTGACTTTAGTATGTCAACTAGAATTGACATTGAGCATGTCTTGTTATTCATGTTCATACCTAAAATGGTCTTGTTAAATATCTTATCAAACGACTTCAATTGATTGTTCTACCATTACTTTTAAGAACACAACTACCTCTTTTTGCTTGAGGTCATGCTATACTCCATGCTACATCCTTAGTCCATCTTTGGCTTTTCATTTATCATGAGGATTCATCTTTAAAACTTGTACTTTGTCAACAACCAAATGTTTCTCACTTAAGAATTTTTTGTTGTACTGTCTATGTCCCTATTGTTCCTCCTTTAAAGACTAAGATGGGTTCTCAAAAGTGCCTTGGGATTTATGTTGATTTTGATTCTCCAAAATATCATTTGATATTTGGAACCCCAAATATGTGATGTTTTTATGACATGTTTTGTCGATTGCCATTTTGATGAAACAATTTTTCCAAAAGAATGGCGTGAAAATAATATAATTACTTAGAATACAATGATTTTATCTGATCTTGACCTTTAAAAACAAATCAATGTGAATAAAAAGTTCAAAAGATTATTCATTTGTAATAAATCGCAAATCAACTACTAGATACATTCATTGATGTAAAGAAAATGACAAAGTCATATATACTAATTGCAAATACTCTAGCGTAGATTGATGTTCTTATAGGACAATTAACCAATATAATATGAAATGAATCTAAGATACGCATGAACCATGATAGACCTATTAGCTCAAATGATATAGTTCATTGGAAAAGAAAAGTGCAAGTAAAAACACATAAAAACATTGACACTCTTGTAAAAGTTCAATAGAAAAATAGGCTATTAAATTTGACTAATTAGTCCTAGATTAATAATCAAATGACCCTTAAAAGAGGCTCAAATTATACAATTAGCCTTTAAAGAGACACAAATCCCTCAAAATAGGAGATCTCTATTAGTTATCTACATACAAGAGAAAAATGAGATCAAAATACACTCTACACAATATTTTCTTTTGAAGTGGCTATCAACATCATAAAAAATGATGAGAATCCTGAACTAAAAGTTGTGGATGAATGTTGATGAAGAAATGATTGATAAAAATGGAAAGAAGTAATCTAATAAGAATTAAACTTGTTAATAAAACAAAAAAAATATTTGGACCAGTAGTCTAAACTCATGTAGATGTAAAGTCTATTGGATATAAATGGGTTTTTATTCGAAAACGCAATAAGAAGAATGAAATCATAAAATATAAAATGCGATTAGTAACATAACCTTTCTCCTAAAGACCTAGTATTAACTATGAGGAAACATACTCTCTTGTTATGGATGCAATCACATTTTGATTTTTAATTTGTATGAAAGTATTAAATGGACTAGATATGCATATCATGAATGTCATTACGACATATTTATATGGATCCATAGATAATAATATATACATGAAAATCATTTAATGATTTAGATTGCCTTAAGCAAATAATATTAATTCTCGTAGCATGTACTCAATCAAGTTACTACAATCATTATATGGATTAAAGTAATTCAGACACATGTTGTACAATCACCTTAGCATATACTTTCTAAAAGAAGGGTATGTGATTAACCCTATATGTCCATGCATTTTCATTAAGAGATTATAAATCAGATTTGGAATTATTGCAGTTTATGTTGATGATAACTCATAAAAATTGCTAATTATTTGAAGAGAGAATTTGAAATGAAAAATTTGAGGAAAACAAAATTATGTCTTGTCTGATCGAGCAGTTTTCAAATGGAATGTTAGTTCATCAATCAACATATACAAAAAAAAAAAAAAACGTGAAGTGTTTTCATATGGATAAATCACATCAACTAAATTCTTCAATGGTAGTTCGCTCACTAGAAATAAAAAATGATTTTTAAAAATCCTAAATAGGATAACGAAGAAATATTTGGAGAAATACTTTTATCTTAATGCTATTGGTGCACTCATATGCCTTGTAAATTGTGTATGATTAGACATAGTATTCTTTGTTAACTTGCTTACGAGATATAGTTTCACACCAACTTGAAGACATTGGAATAGTGTCAAGCATGTAGTATGCTGTCTCTATGGAATATCTAACATTGGTTTATTGTACTTAAAAGGATTATAGTTTTAGTTACTTGGTTATGCGGTCGTTGACTATCTTTTGGATTATCAAAAAGCTTGATCTCAAACAAGGTAGTATATATTTACCTATGGTGGTACAACAATATTATGGAATCAGTTAGATAAACAATGGTAGACACATTTTCAAATCATTTAAAAATATTTACAATTCGTGAAGCGGTCATGAGTGTGTATGGTTAAGATCAATGATCCAACATATTAGAGAGTCATGTGGCTTCATCAAAGATAATTTGACAAAGTTATATGAAGAAAATGTTGCTTGTATTGCATAACTTAAGGGAAGATTTATAAAGGATGATAAAGCTAAACATATTTGCTCTAAGTTCTTCTATGCTCATGAGCTATTAAAGAACAGTAAAATTGATGTTTAAAATCATGTGATAATCTAGGAGATCTATTCATAAAAATATTGTTATTTATTATGAAAAAGTTAAGATACAACATTGGGATGCAGAAATTGAGAGATCTACAAATTGAAACTTTGAAAAAAATATGATCATATACATATCAGAAAGAGGATATTAATATAGATATACTATACTCTTTTTACCTGCGTCTAGATTTTATGGTTTTACTGACAAGGTTTTTAGTGGGGTAACTTTGATGATAAAATCATTTAAATGAATATTCTACTTTTTTTTCCCTTTACTAAAGTTTTTCCTATTAGATTTTCTTCTAATAAAGTTTTAATAAGGTATATTTCTATAATCATCTAGGGTGTTATGATATATGAAATTTGGTATGAGAATATGCTACAATAAATAATCATCTATTTCCTAATATTCATCAACTGTTATTGTAATCCCTTCTTGATTTTATATATATATATATATATATATACAAAGTTTCTACTATCTCTTGTTCTATAAAAGGTGGTTCTAAGATGGAACACATAGTTTTATTCCTATTGTTTCTTCTTCCTATTCTTATCCTATTAAACTCTTCTTTTATAATAATATTATCTTAATTTGTTGTAATTATTTAATTAATATCTGAATTGTTAGTTCTTTTTTAGGATTTAGAATCCTAATTGGCTTTTATTATAATTAGATTTTATAATTGTTTTATTTATATTAAAAAAAAGTGTTTGTGATATTCTTTTATTTGTTTCCTTTATATATATATATATATACAGTGGTGTGTGTGTGAGAGTGGTTTTCTTTTTTTTTTTTTTTTAATTTTAAAAATTTAAAATTTTTTTTATTGTTTGCCAAATCCATTAAAATCTGTGCGGGAATGGGAGAAATGATTAGATCGGTGGAAAATGAAATCTGCTATGAAAATCAGAGGTAGAATATGAAGTTTTGACCATGGTTTTCCCATTTCCGGAAACAGAAACCCACCACTCTAATTTTCAAACTCATCTTTACTTTTGACCGTTAAAGGCTGTGAATGGACCATGGGCCATGACCCAGTGGAGTTTCTTGGGCATTTACAATGGTTAGGGAAGTGGAGAGTCTGACGTGGCAAAAAGACATTGGATGGGTGACAACATCATGCGCGTATCCTGGTGCCCCCAGTTTCTAAACCAAAAATAATGCTTTTTGTTTTTCTTCTTCATGCCTCAAGTAGCCGGACAACTTAAAATTATGGATTATTTATCGTTGGGTGCATGCCTCCACGTCATCATATGTCTAAACTTGATTGGATTTAAAAATTGGAGATAAATATAAATCTTAGAGACATTTATCATCTTATCTTGAATTACACCATGAACAAGGTAAGCGTAATACAAAATAATTAAAAAAAGAAAGCACTTAAGCATGCCAGGTGGCAATTTTTTTTTAAATGCCATGTCATTTTAAAAAAATCAATAATTAATTTTAGGATGTAATTGGGCATTAAATCCTAAATCCACGGTTTCCAATTACATCGACCGACCGTACATTGTTTAGTTTTAAAGGTTTAGTGTAGATCCATAGTTCTTGAAAAATCAAAGCTTCTGGAATAAAACCAGCAACTACCGCCCATCTTTTCTTTAACTTTGGCTCCTGCTTTCTCGTATATATACCATTTATGTTAAACAATTGATGATACAACTTACACAACTCAAATCTGCTTTTCCTTTTCTATTCATCGATTTTTTTTTTTTCCTGCAACCAAACAGAGGTGTTTTCTTGAGAAATCTAGGGCTTCTACACGCATGGCGGTGGTGAAATCAGAGATTGCGGAGAAAAGTCACAGACGCCGATGGGTTTGGGTCGTCGGGGCTCTCCTCGTCGTCCTTCTTGCTATGGCGATGAAACCAATGATCTCGCATTTCGGTGGCAGCAATAAACCCTGCCACTGTGGGAAGGTATTTTCTTTTGCCGTCTGTTTGGTTTCTGAGAAAATCGAGCAAAAGAAAGAAAAGTGAAAGTGAGGTGGTTGGTCTCTCGGATGAGTAGAGGGTTCCTTTTTCATTTCCTACATTTTCTCGGCAACCAATTACATGGTTTGATTTGAAATTTTGTGCATTTTGGTATCTGACATTTAGATTTTTCTCGATCAAAGAACTGGTTTTGTTTTATTAATTTTTCTCGAAAATATGAACTCTAACTTGAGAGCTGTACCTAATATCTGAACCACTTTTTTAATTGTTGAAAGGACTGAAATTTTATGAGTAATTATGATTTTTTATAGCTTTATGATTAATTATGTTTGTATGATAATTACTTTAGGTTATTGAACGATTTTGTTACAATTCTGAGCATAGTTACTCAACTGAGCTTGCTTTCATTGGTCTGAATGACAAATTAGACTTGATTGATGCAGCTATTTGTGTTTCGGCTTCTCATTAAAATTCTTTGCCCAAAACTTTTTCAGGATGCACATAAGTATAGTGGGATGGTAGAGGACTGTTGTTGTGACTATGTGACGGTAGACCATCTTAATGAGGAAGTTTTGCATCCAATACTCCAAGAGCTTGTTACAACTCCATTTTTCCGATATTTTAAGGTTGGTTTTAATTCCATACTGGCTAGAAGCAAGCAAATTGTCTGATGAATTAATACCCGGTCCTTGCTCTTCCATGTATTTAATTCTATTTTGAAGATGAGTTAGTGTGTGTGTTGTGGGGTTGGGGGGGGGGGGGGTGGCGCGGGGGAGAACAATATTTCGGGGTTTGAAGGTAAATTATTACATGTCAAAACTAATCTAGATGTACGATATTTCTGTGTTTATGACTTGTTTATTCTGTTATACTTCAATTGATATTGTGTTTTCGCTTATGCTTGACTGACCTATATCCCATTTTCTGAAGCCTGTTGATCCATTTCTATGATAGGCTAAGTTGTGGTGTGACTGCCCTTTCTGGCTAGATGATGGTATGTGCCACTTGCGGGATTGCAGTGTTTGTGAATGCCCCGAAAATGAGTTCCCTGAAACATTTAAGAAGCCCTTTAATCATGTCCTTTCATCAGAAGATCTTATTTGTCAAGAGGGAAAGCCACAGGCGGCTGTTGACCGTACACTAGATACCAAAGCTTTCAAAGGCTGGGTAGAAGTAGACAATCCATGGACAAATGATGATGAGACTGACAATGGTGGATTCTTTTACCCTGCACATTCTAACATTTTTCATTTTATGTTTAGTTAAACATTTTTGTTAATTTATTTCTTTTCAAGCCAATTGCATCTTTCCGAGAATGATAAGTCTCTACTCATATACTTGCAAATTTTAAAGTTAATAATGCCCTGGTAATTTATTGAAAATGTGATCTAGCAATTTAAGATCCATTGGAACTTCCAATGACATTGCTTAGTCAATAACACTCCATGTTTCTTTTCTTTTCTTAAGTTTCTTTAATGGTTTAATAAAGCTTTTGATGGTTCATTTTCATTTGCAGCGGAGATGACATATGTGAATCTTCAACTGAACCCTGAACGCTACACTGGATATACTGGTCCATCTGCACGAAGGATATGGGATGCTATTTATACTGAGAATTGTCCAAAATGTGAGTTCTTATTGTCTGCCATATCATGATGGATAATATTGTTTCTCTTCTCTTATGAAAGTATCCATGTTTGTTTATTTAGTTATTTCAATTTCTTCATATTATAAGCATCAACGAGGAGATGCCTAAGCCATTTCATTAGAAACGTTGGGTTTCAGTTGTTCGGTAAAATTAAGGTAGCATTTGGTTGCATTTTAGTTTTCTTGTTCTTGAAAATGAAGTGATTATCTAGAGAAAAGTCAAAATTACATAGTGGAGGAGGAGATCCCTGTTCAAAACTAAAACAAAAACAACAGTAGGAGAAAAGACTAATGGGACATGGTGTTCCCATTATGAGATTACCTAGTAGAAGCTTCCTTTTAGCAATCCCCTCCAAGCTGCTCATTCTCTACTATGATGATTTCTTGTTGATATTTGACCCATCATGCAGATCCATCTGGAGAATTTTGTCAAGAGAAGAAAATATTGTACAAATTGATATCTGGTCTTCACTCCTCCATATCAGTCCATATAGCTGCTGATTATCTGCTTAATGAAGCTACAAGCACGGTATTGGTTCTTGCTCATAGTTGTTTATTTAAACTTTGGGAATGGAAAATGTACTTGCTCCTTACGAAATTATGCCCTTTATTCATATGTCCTTAACAATGATGGAGCCAGACAGTTCAATTGCTATGCTACCACTTGAATTGAATTTAGCATTAAAATACTGTTCCTGGTATGTTTCATATTCTAAACCATCATCTTTTAGCTATTTGGACTTTAATTTGTAATGGTTTGTAGCATCATTCCTCCAAGTTGATCTTGGGAAACACTCATCATTACAACTGTTTGTGTTGATGATGGTGATAAAGTTCTTTGCCTTGGGTAGAAGTGGGAGTGCAAGGGTATGGTGACCGTGTGTTATCCTTGCCTTCTTGTGTGTTATTTGGAGGGATAGAAATTGTAACATTTTTTAGCATCAGGATCTTATGGGAAAATGCCACTTTTGATTTATTTTTGGCATCTCTTCAGACTCCAGTACTTCCCCTCTCCTTGGAAAAATTAAAACTGATGATTGTGCTTTTGAGCATCCTAGTCAGCTGCACATTCCAGGCTTGCTAAGGAGCATAGAGGAATTATATGGGCTATCCCAAAGTAGTATGTGCATGATTGAAGGAGATTCTTCTGTTTTCAGTTCTTAATTTCATCTGGGCTCCTATGGGTCCTGAAACATCTGCCTGCTTGCTGAAAGAGACTAGGGACATCTTATTGAGGTTGGGAGGCCAAGCTGGCTGGATATCAAGGGAAAAAGCTCAGCCGACCTCCTAGCCAAGAGAGGGGCTTATCTCTGGAACTTTGGTGGAGTTTAGAGAAACTTTATTCTGTGTTGATTCTTAGGCTGTTCGTATTATTTTCTTGAGATTTTTTTTGTCTTGTTTCTAGATGGATTCCCTGTCCTTTCTTTTTTCCTGGTATTTCTTGCAATTTTTTATTAATATGAAGTCTGTTGATGACATATCTAACAATAATTTTTTTTCTTTGCTGTCAGTGGGGTCAAAATCTCACATTGCTCTATGATAGAGTCATAAAATACCCAGACCGTGTCGGAAACTTGTACTTCACTTTTCTCTTTGTTCTTCGAGCTGCCACAAAAGTGAGTATCAATTCTGACTCCTTTCAAGCATCAAATTAAGTTTTGTTGAAAGCATACTGCTGAAGTACCACTTAAATAATACCATGTTCTCTTGGTGGAATAATTTCCTTCAATGTTGATGATTGCTCATCTTGTTGGCAATCTGCTCGTGTACATTTCAGGCAGCAGATTACTTGGAGCAGGCTGAGTATGATACTGGTAACCCTGATGATGACTTGAAAACACAGTCTCTAATGAGACAGCTGCTCTATAATCCCAAATTACAAGCTGCATGCCCCATCCCATTTGATGAAGCTAAGTTGTGGAAAGGTGAAAATGGACCTGAATTGAAGCAGCAAATACAAAAACAGTTCAGAAACATTAGGTCTTTCTCAAATCCTTATCTGATGGTTGTCTTATTTCAATATCAGTCTTGGACATTTTTACTTATAAATAGGAAAAAAAAAAACATAATTTTCCTGTGTCACTTTGCTCAAATAGATTTTAGTAAAAAAATAGGGAAAAAAAAAAACTGATTTTCCTGTGTCACTTTGCTCAAATAGATTTTAACTATTATTTCAAGATGTTTTTGAAGTTACTTTGAAATCAGTAATTTTCATTTGTTTCAAAAGAAATGCAGCAGAAGAAGGCAGAAACTTTTATCGGGTATCAAATATAAAGAATTTATATCTGAAGTATAACCAAGTAGCTTCGCTAATTTAATCACTCCTTATGTCTGGTTGCTTACAATAAATTTTCACTATGCATTTCAATGTGATCTTTGATTGCTGCACTATTATTGACTGGTTCATGCCTGTGCCAATGATACAATTATTTCTGTTTTCATTGTAGTGCATTGATGGACTGTGTTGGCTGTGAGAAGTGTCGACTTTGGGGAAAGCTTCAGGTTCTTGGTCTTGGAACTGCATTGAAAATCCTCTTCTCTATTGATGGTCAAGACCTCTTGGGACAATCTGTAAGTTTATTAAATTGACTTCAAATAAAAAATTTTTGTTTGTTCTCCTTTTACGAGCAATTCTTACTTAATGTGTCACTGTGCCCCTATAAGAGGACATCCACGTTTCTATTTGAAATCCACCAAATAGTTTTTCTCGGGATTCAGTAAGGTTATGTTTGGTTTCCGGAAAATACTAAGGAAAGAAAAAAAAAAGTAAAGGAAAATGATTTTTTTCATGTTTGGTTGTCTATGAAAAATGTAAAAGAAAATCAAATATAATTAAAATTAGTTAAAAACTTATATATTTTTAAATTATTTAATTTATATATCGATGAGTTAAAATAAGTAAAAAATAAGTTTTAAGTAGCGAATAAAAATAATTTATCTTTAGTCTATTTTTTATTTTTTTTCATTTTTTCATTTCTTTTTACTTTTTCTTGGTATTTTCTTTTTCTTGTATTTTCCTTCAAAATTTCTGGGAACCAAACATAGCCTAAATGTCTTTTGGTAGTATGAAAACAGGGAAAATGGTATATTTGATGTATGCTTTCACATGGTCAAGCATTTTTGGATTGACCATATAGATTGCCTACATCCTCATGAAATCATCCTTAATCACCCAACATCCCCCCGCTTTTTTTTTCTCATAAACTAAATTGAAGTCTGTTCGATCTTCAGCTGCAGTTGCAACGGAATGAAGTGATTGCCCTGATGAACCTACTCAATCGGCTCTCAGAATCACTCAAAGTTGTCCATGAAATGGGAACTTCAGCTGAAATGACCATTAAAGGGCAGATCTCTGCACCTGCTGCACAAAGCTGTCCATTACAAAGGATATGGGCATCCATAGTTGGAACCAAGGAAGGACAGAGCTCTGCACCCACTTCTCAAGGCTGCCCATTGCAAAGAATATGGGCATCTATCGTAGGATCTAGGTACGGCATTACTGATGTTCATGACGTGATATTTTTCTTTCAATATTTGATTTTTCTTTTTTTCTTTTTTTAATTGATGATGCTAACAAAAGGGAGGTTGTTGAACTTGCAGATAAGAGTCGCTAACTTGAGTAGACTCTGCTTCAAAGGAACACACATTTACTTATCTATTATAGGATTCTCACCGGCATTCTGGGTTTTGAAAACATTTTCACGGGAGGTATACGCCAGAAATGTTAAATTAAGAAGAATCTCAGAGAAATGTATAAGTTGGTGAAGATTTGTATTTGGTTGTCAACATTTCAAAACCCTCTAATAGCAAATTATTTAAGTGTTTTACCATATGATGTCTTATTTGATATGTTGTGGGTATGTCAATCTCTTCCACATCATATGTGGAGGGTGTGTTGAAAGTTGACAGTGAAGTCCAAATTTCGAACTATATTAATTTATGACAGCATACGTGCCCTTTTCACTCTGAATCGTAAAAACGAAAATCAGAACTTCTGTTTTTTGTCCTTATTCCAGAGACCTGAAAAGTAGGTTGCAACAAAATCTGGAGCTGAAAATGCCCCTGAACCTGATTAAATCAGTCCTATCAAGAAAAATATCTTATTGACCCGAGTAATTGCTTGCTGCCGTGGTTTAAAAAAGACTACAGCATGCATCAGCATGACCAAAATCCAGGAAGGAGAGAAGCAAACACTGAAGCGTTCAGTTCATAGTAGCTTTTATGCTCATTAAATTTAATTCCAAAATGTGCAAATTATGTTTGTTTGCCGAGTAATAACACCTGCTGGAGTTACCAGTAATTTGGGCAAGATTGACATGGAAAGGGTGATCACTACCATATGAATTGATGCATCTGTCTTAAAAGTACATCTGTAAACAGGAATGTAAAATATACAGTATACAAGTCGTTAACATCAGCAAAATCATGTAGACATTTTTGAATTTGGGCTTTCACTTGGCCAGAAGTCGCATCTTTTTCAAATCTCGATCTCCTTCTCCAATAAGTAGGAATATCATCTATCGCGTTTAGCTAACACACCAATGCTAATACAGATTTCAAATAGGTCCCTTGTGTTTAGCCTCTTCTCGTATCTGTAAGAACAAAGTCATCCAACGCTGCTTTTGATGCAACGTTGGGGATCGTCCTGAAACTCCAACGTTATTACTGCAGCCATAAGCACAAATGCTCCAACAACAAATAATACTACCAGCTAAACAATTAATAAAGCACTGGAGAAAACTTTTAGCTTGACAAAATAATGCCAAACTTTGGTTTCTAATTTTACAGAATGCAAGGCTTGCAACTACATAGCACCAGAATTGCAGGGTGCAGTGCAAATTACTTAAATACCAATTTTTTTGGCAACCTGCTGGATGTGTCTGTGGCACCACCATAGCCCATCCCACAGTAAATCAGACTGTGACACAAAATTGCAAAACATTGTAGTTTCACCCAAGAATTTTGAAGCACCACTTTAAGATTTATATCCGCCATTCAAGATAAGTTCTAAATCCAACATTCAAATTTACTTGCAAGTGCTAAGCTTACATTCAAAATGGCGTCTAGCGCGATTTCTTTATGCGTTTGGGGGGCCTCATTGTTTCTTTCCTTGAATCCTCAGTAGTTTTTATGTTCACACATGGCTGCAAACATTTTCAAGAAGAATTAGATGTCAGAACTGGTTGTCATAATCAGTCTTTCTGCATTTCAATAATCACTTTATTCTGGATTCCAAGAAAAAAGTGGCTAGTTATACTATGAATGTTTATCAACCCTTCTGATAGACAACTGACAAAGATGCTATTCTCACTCCAAACAGAGTTTCAAAATGGTGCATGGGAAGACTGATAATGTCTTAACAAACAATGTAGATGGCCAAGAATGACTAGGCCTTTATCAATCAAAATCCAATACAGGCCCTTCAAAACCAGTACAAGGGTATTTGGTGCCTTGTTACATCTTATAATGTATCAGAAACAGCCAGAATAAAATACTTTTTCAAGAAATGCTGAGCTCTCTTCTTTGAGGCTAGACAATTTTCATATCAAGCATTTTCATATTAATCATTTGCATGTTCAGTACCTCATAGGTTCCTTGGTCTTCCTTTTTTACACTCTATCAATACCCTTCTGATGTTTAGTCGGCCATCCTACTTGTTGCTTTTGTATGCTTTATAAGTGCTCTTTTTCATTTATAAAATTTATTACTCATAATAATTTCCATGCACAGCCACAAAATTAAGAACTGATTCAAAAAAAACAGAAGAGCAAAAATATATCGTAGTTTAGCATTCAGGAATTATTTGACATCAGAATTACACAGCATTTAGTATGAGAAATGCCATGGATAGTTTGCCCAAAAATCCAAGAATGAATTTATGTGTAACAGCAGTTATCCATGCTAAGTAAATAAAAAAACATTTGTT
The DNA here is from genome assembly GCF_004353265.1 of Vitis riparia. NCBI lineage: Eukaryota > Viridiplantae > Streptophyta > Magnoliopsida > Vitales > Vitaceae > Vitis > Vitis riparia. The sequence goes on along the minus strand of NC_048440.1, from coordinate 12,796,769 downwards.
AGCATTCGATTATCATTAAACATAATTTGGGAATTATACTTCAGAAAGTATTTGCAAATGTTCTAGAATATATAAGGAATTATTTTAAAAAGGTATGAATGGAATTTTTGTTGTTTTGATTAAATGAGATATATTCAAGAAATTTCAGGAATAATGAGACAATTTGTTACTGTCAATTAAATGTACGCAATTATTAAAACAAGCACAAAATATAACAATAAAGTAATGTTTCTAACCTCTTCCCATTTTCTCTGGAGTTCCAAAAGTTCCTGACAGTATGCAAGGCACTCTGCGTGGTAGACGGCAGCTAAGTCTTTAATCAAAGCCTTCCTTCTGATGATGCCAATCACTTCAGAAGAACCAAAAAATGATAAGTTAAAGATTAGGACCATCAAAAAAATTTCTCCGGCTAGAAACATAAAAGTCCAGAATCATACATTGCCAAACTCCTTATTAATAATAACATTTCAGTGAGTTTGAGACACCATGGGATGGAGAATATATGTGCCGCCTTTATATGTAAGAACTCTAAATTATTAATTAATTTCTAGTGGGCAAACTCAATGGATTAGTTAAGACACAAAAAAGGTTCCACATTCTTGCTATTTTATTGATCATATCATATTCAATGTTTTAAAAGGCCAAAGGTGGTTCTGAGGTGTTTTGATCAAATGAAAAGGTTAAAGCCTTGAGGCAGAACAAGGTATAAGTCTCAACTTTAAAAATAAATAAATAAATAATGAAAAAGAAAAGAAAAAAAAAGACTAATAAAATCAGATGAAAATTGAATAACAAGAAAACCACACAATTCTTACTAGTCAAATTAATTGTTTGTCATTGTCAATAGTTTCTAATTCATCTTCCTTTCTACTATAATTTAATTTTTTTTATGACTTCATCAAATAATCTTTAAAACATCACTATCATTAGTACGATTTTCCAAGAAATCGTAATCATATCTAATAGCCCTATTATGCTCTTCATTAGTGTTAATGTCCACCTATTCTTTTTCTTCATCCATCAATTCTTATGACTTTTTTTCTTTATCCTTCAATAATAATAATAATAATTATATATGAGCTTAGTCACTATAGCGGTCAATTAAGCCCTTACTTTGTATAAGGTTTAATCATAGTCTTCAATCGAAGACAAAACTTGTAAATCTATATCAAAACCCTACAAAAGGTTATATATATATATATATATATATATCTACAAATACACATACATACACAAAAAGCCCATCATTAAAACCCTTTGAATTTTGGGGCTTAAGCCTTGAGGATATAGCTTCAAGATAGCAAGCCTCAATAGGGTGAGGCTTAAGCCTTTATTACTCCATATTAAGGCCAGCCTTAAGGTTGTAAGCCTCAACAAGATGAGGCTAAAACCTTTATTGCTCTATATTGAGGCTAGCCTTAAGGCTATAAGCCTCAACAGTGTGAGGTTTAAGCCTCAATTATCATATATTTGGGCTACAGCATCAAGGTTAATTTGCATAACCTCGCCTTGGGACCCTCAATAGCCTTTTAAAACACAGATATTATATTATCATTGGAGAACCTAACCTACATTTTTTTATCAAAGAATCTAACCTACAATTTTTATCATGAAATTTCTAGGCTAACCACATGAAACTTAATTTGACAGAACTTCAATAAGGATACATGCATACATACATACAAGTATTTTATATATATAAGAACAATAGAAATAGTCTCTGATTTGGTTTATAAAACTGTGAACACAACAAACATCCATTGATTTCCACCACTTACATGAACCAATTCTGCGAGAGGATAGGAAGCCCATCAATTGACAGGAGAGCACTGTCATACACAGTTTTCTAAGGCGCGCTTAGAACACATCAAGGCAGCCAATCCCTAGTCATAGTGCCTTGCTAGACAAGACACACACCTTATTGAAAAGGCGCGCCTCATCTGCTTTACTCTTCCTTTTTAAACACTTTTATTCTTGAAATTTAAATAATTTCATTACTTTTTTTTTGTTGTTGAATGCTTCTTTCAAATGTTTGGAATCTTAATTTTTTTATTGCTTGTATTAGATCTTGGATCATATTTTATAAAGTTGATATGCATCCTAGGTCCGGTTTCACTTCACTCAGGTGCACACCTTGTGTTGCGCCTTGCGCCTAAGCTATTGGAGACTTTTGCGCCTTAGGTGTGCCTTGTGCCTTTTAATACTATGGTCATACAAACAATCTATACTACAAATTCACATGACCATCATTTTTAGCTTTCATTCCAAAAGAAAAGGGCCACCATCATCCTATTAATTTTTTTTTATTAAAAAAATAACCCTTGTTCCTTTGTATAAATATTAAGAATTGGAACATTAATTCTCTAATAGGTTGTTATGTTGAAATCAACAAAAGCCCATATACAATCACTGCGACTGCAGAATGTTGCAACATAACTAAATTCCCACAAAATGCAAATGTTTTCTCATGTTTCACCCTTGAGAAAGTTTCAAAATCGGGCAGTTTCAACTAGCTTGGGCAAACCTTTTGACCAAGATAGAAGACATTAGTACATAACCAACTTAAAAAGGCTCACAAGGCCAACATAATAAAATTGCTATTGTCCCTAAACAATCAAACCTAAAACAAGAAACCCTAGCACCCATCAGACACTGCATTGAATTGAACTAAACAAGAAACGATAAAATCCAATTAATACACACACGAGAAACAATCAAAAGAAACAAAACCCAAAAAACAAGTTCAAAACCCTAAAAAAGAGTGTTACTTCGGCTGGGGTCGAATCGATGCGGAGGAGGAAGATCGGGTTGTGTTGGGGACGGCTCGGGAGGAGTAGGATCGGGTTGTGTGGCAAGTTCAGGAGGCGAAGATGGAGGATCAGGTTGATCCGCCGGAGGCGGAGGAGGAGGAGAAGGAGACTCCGCGTCAGCCATAGGAGGTGGTTTGCTGTTTGAGAGTTGAGTGTTTTTTTTATGCTGGGAATCTAACGTGGAGAAGCCAAAGGCTTTTGCAAAAGTGCAGTAATTTAATAATAATAATAAAAGGTTATTTGATAAAATCATCCATTTGCAAAACTAACCGATCATTTTATATATATATATATATATATATATATATATATATAAAATTAAAAAATATTTATGTCAAAAATAAATTAATCTTCAAATTAAAAAATAATAAAAATTAATTTTACAAAAAGCGTGAATTGTTCAACATGAAGCATTGCTTATAGAGAGTCTCTGTTATTATTTTTTTATTAATAATTATAAAATTTATGTATAAAATTTTTCCCATGTAATACAAATTAATTAAAAAAAAAAAGAAAAATGTGATATTAAGCCATAAACCTTATTCAATATTCATTTCTCGGGGTTATCTTCATGAATATTATTTGTATTTTATAATTTTTTTAAAAAATTTTCATATATTACTTTTCATTTAAAAATAATAATATTCACCAAGTAAGCTCATAGTGTAACCGTCTGGATGGACCAATAAAAGGGAATCCATAATTTGCTGCATAAAATTGATAAAAATAAAAAAATAATAACAACTTTAGAAAATGAAATAACTTCTTGATATTTACTTTAAAAGTAGAATGACTTTTCAAAGTTGTTTAAAAATAATTAAGCCTTTAAAAAAAATTTAAACTCAAATTTTTAAAATTTTAAAATAATTAAGTTGATATTTTTTATATAAATTTTTTAAAAATTAAGTTCATAATTTTTATATAAAATAGAGAAGTCAAAAAAAAATTATTCTTAAAAAAACAAAAACAAAATATGTGCACTATTAAATTATTTTTAAAATAATTAAGTTGATAATTTTTATATAAAATATAGAAGTCAAAACTTTTTTTTAAAAAAGAAATAAAAACAAAATATTTATCCAAAGTAGCACTAATAAATTATTTTAAGCAATAGTTTGAAAAGAAAAAAAAATCTATCTCAAAAAAATAATTTCAAAATTTTAAAAATTAATTTTTATTATTTTACGAAAATAACATAAATTATTTTTATTTGGAAAAAAAGTATATTTTATTTTTAAAAGCTACCATATAAAATATACCAATAATAACTATTTTTTATTTTCAAGAGAATATTTACGGCTAATAAAAAGCTCTTAAAAAAATTCAATAGGATTTTTGGAATCAAAATTTAGAAATAAAATATTTTCATATAATGTAAAAATAAATGCTACTATATAAAATATAAAATATAAAATTAAAAAGGATTTTCTAAATCTAAATTTAAAAATTAAATTGGTAAAAATAAAAAGATAGAATATAAAATATTTTTTATTTTTACAAATAAAAAAATAGTAGTTTTTAATTTTTACATATTTAATATTTAAATTTAGATTTAGGAAATATTTTTGAATTTTTTATTTTATATTTTATATGGTAGCTTTTTATTTTTAGGGTAAATGGAAATATTTTATTTCTATATTAAGATTTAGAAAATCTTTTTGAAGATGCTTTTATTAAGAGCAAGTATTGTTTTTTTATCTATATAAAAAGCAATCAAGCCATCAAGAAACATTCATTATCCAAGTCGACTTCAATTATGGCAAACATAAATATGGTGAAAAAACAGAGCATGGGAAGACAGAAGATCGAAATAAAAAAAATTGAGAAGAAAAGTTCCTTGGAGGTCACCTTCTCCAAGCGTCGAACAGGACTCTTCAAGAAGGCCGGCGAGCTCTGCGTTTTGTGCGGTGCTGAGGCCGCCGTCATCGTCTTCTCTCCGGGCAGGAGGGCCTTCGTCTTCGGCCACCCCTCCGCGGACGCTGTCATCGATCGCTTCCTCCATCGCGAGACCAACTCTCGTGCGCTTGTTCCGGCGGGACAGGTGCACGGACACGTTCAGAGGCAATACTTGGAGGCTCTTGGAAGGCTGGAGGTGAAGAAGGAGCAAGAAGAGACGGTGGGGGAGATGGGGAGGGTGGGTTTTGGTGGGACGCGCCCATTGAGAACATGGGGTTGAATGAACTGGAGCAGTTCAGGGGTTCCCTTGAGGAGCTGAGGAAGAAGGTGGCGGATCGAGTGGAGGAGATGACCATGATGATGATGATGGAGAGCGGTCCTTCTTCGACTGCCATGGTTGAATATGCAGCGCCACCGCAGGAGTATAATTCTTCTGGTGGTGTTCTGCATGGCCATGATTTGGCTGCACATGGTGTTCCTCATGGTTTCGATTTTGGGTTCGGTTTCGACGAACACCTTTTCTGATGTACATTCCTTTGGTTTTTTTTATTTTATCTTTCTCTCGCTCCCTGTTCCGTCCGTACTTCGCAAAATAGTACTACCCCATATATCATTATCTTTCTCCTGAGGTATTCATTAGACTAGTTATGATGATGGATATCTTCCTTTGCCTTCCTAAGGTATTCTTCAGACCTGTGGACCTTTGCCTCGCCGGAGCACAAAATTGCAGTTTCATAACCTATCAAGGTCTAACTAGAGATGAAAATATCATAATATATCGGTGAAGATGGATATAAAGTTATCGGATTTTATCGGGAGATATGGGCGATATATCAAATCAGCATGGGCAAAAAATTTGCGATATATTGATGATTTTTAATGCTCAAACTCTTAGTGTAATCAACCTATTATGATTTTTAAATCTTATCTAATGGGCCAAACGATGGATGAAGTTATCCACTTAAATTTTTAATTTTGGTATAATAGTTAAAAGAAAATTTAGATCATGATCGGAGACATAAAACAGCACCCTCAAAGGGATGTGGGATTGTGCTCATATTTAGACAAAATGAAAAAAAATCCTATATATATAAGATAAGGACTATAACTCATATTTAGACAAATATATAATATTATTTTTTTTTAAATTAATTTTAAAAAAATGATAAAAAAAATTCCCTCCCACTTCATGGGATTGTTGTAACATCAAGACCACCAACGTAGAGCTTTAAACAAATCAATGATAGATTGAAACACCACGTCATTTAGTTTAAATATGCAAATGGAATATTATATATATATATATATATATATAAGTCATGTATTTTAAATTAATTTTAAAAAATAAAATTTAATAAATTATTAATATATATAATATTTTAAATTAACTAAGATAAAACTTGAAGTTAATTTTAATTATCTTATTATATATTATATATTTTTATATATTAATTAAATATAAAAAAATAAAATTATCAATATTTTTAAATATAAAATACTTATTTAAATATCATCCTTTATTTTTTCCTTAATATATTCAAATTAAATATATTATCATTTTAATGTTAATGTATTTTCAAATTCATTTATTATTTTATAATATTATAAATTTATTAATGTGATTTCAAACTTGTATATTACATATATCAATAAAACAATTTCAATAAGTATTGTTGTTTTTCTATCATTTTTTTAGAGTTTTTTTAAATATTTTTATGAGTTTTAATTTTCATTTCATCATCGATTTTTTTATCAAAATATACATTCATAATTTTTTATATACCCGTGTTTACCAATATTTTCATCCATCGGAATTCTTGTATCATCGGTGGCAATTCCATAGTTATACTGTTCCTCATGTGAAAGGGATTTCAAAACTAAGGTTCAATTACACATCTTCCATAGACAAATAACAGAATAACAGAAGATGAATCCTGAAAATGGCAATTTTCTTCAACGTTGAGAAGAAACAGCATACGAAGAAAATGTGATACAATTAAAATTGTTCCTTAAAACACTAGTATGAACTATGAATTAGTGCAAAGAAACTTTCTCTATGGGTTAGCATTATGGTAGTATAAAACTCGACATGTTTCCAACCTGCAATCAGACAAAAAAAAATGGCAGCCAGAGATGGTCCAGATGCCTGATGAGAATTGGAGAGTCTCTGATACATATTATGTACTCAAATCTTATAAGCTTTAAGCTTTTAAAAAATTGGTTGCTCATGTGTTCCAACCTCGACATATACTATTTCCTGTGTTGTCTGTCCTGAGGTGAACTCTGATCTCTGCTCTCTTCAAGGCCAAAATCAGTTCCAAGATTGTCTTCCCAAATCTCTAGCCTCCTTGATTTCCAGCTCCAGATTTCCTAAGATGGTATATATGTTGACCGACATTGGATGAGATCGATCAGCAACACGAAATTCATGCACCTGCCCATTTATCTCCAGCCAGCTACAGCCAGGGGTTTTCTTCAAACCACTATCCCTAAGAAAACTTCTCATCTTAGCAACTCCATCCCACTTCCCTGCTGCAGCATAGATGTTAGAGAGCAAAATGTAGTTTCCGGCATTTTTTGGTTCCATACTTACGAGCTTCTCAGCCGCAAATACTGCAAGTCCTGTTTCTGAATGCATCTTACAAGCGCTCAACAATGGGCCCCAAACCCGAGCATCAGGTTTGAAGGGCATAGTTTTTATTAGCTCTTCAGCTTCACTGATATGTCCTGCACGCCCTAGAAGATCCACCATGCAAGCATAGTGTTCCTGGTTGGGTTGGTAGCCATAGGTTTCTGTCATCTCCTTCAAACACTCCCACCCTTTTCTCACAAGACCTGAATTAACACAAGCAGTCAATAACCCAAGAAAGGTTACTCGATCTGGTTTCAGTCCTGATTGCTTCATTTTGTTGTACAGCACAAAGCATTCAGACCACTCTCCATGCTTCGAATATGCACTGATCATAGAGTTCCAAGTGATCACATCCTTACCATCTAGTTCCTCTTCATCAAAGAGGTTCCTTGCCATATCTATGCACCCACATTTTGCATAGCTCATGAGGAGTGCTGAATTCATGGAAGATGTTGAGTTTAGACCGGATTTGACTGAATATCCATGAAGGTATTTCACTTGTTCTAATGCCCCCAGATTCACGCATGCGGGCAAGACATTAATTATTGTAACACGATCAACTTTAAAACCATCCAATTTCATCTTGGTGAAGAGTGACAAAGCATCATGAGATCTCTCATGGCTTACATATCCTTTGATCATTGAGCTCCATGAAACCACAGTCTTGTCTTTCACCAAATCAAAAACTTTTTGTGCAGCTTCTAATCGATTGGATTTACAATACATATCAATCAAAGAATTATGAACTGACACTTGATAATCCAAACCATTCCTTATCACATGGGCATGCATTTGTACTCCCCATGCAAGACATTTCAGTTCTGCAATGGAAGACGTAGCTGGAATTGCAGTAAACAAATCGGCTCTAACCCCACATCTCCCCATCTGGATTAAAAGTTCCAGGGTTTCCTTAGGGTAGCTATTTTGGGAATATGCTGATATCATTATATTCCACACAACACAGTCCCTTTCAGGCATTTTCTCGAATAACAACCTGGCATCCTCCAAACTGCTGAATTTAGAGTACATACTCAACAGAGCAGTATTCACAGACAAATTTTCACACAGGTAGCCCACAACAACCAAACAGTGAATAAATTTTCCTGCTTTCAATGAATTCAAAACCACGCTGGATCTTAACAAATTGATTACAGTAACTGAATCCGGTTCAAGTCTCTGCATTCTCATCCTCTTGAAAACCCGAAAGCTCTCTTGAGCATTTCCATTTTGATAAGCCTCAAAAATTAAAGAATTCCAATAAGCCAAATCGTTAATAGCCTCTCCCTCCACCGGTTCTTGCAAATTCCCAGAATCTCCACAACGCCGGTACATTTCCACCAAAGCATTACCCACCAAATCGTAAGAATCAAAGCCCAGTTTAACCACCTGCCCGTGAACCCTTTTTCCGTATTCAACATCCGAGAGACGAGAACAGGAATTCAACACAAAAGGGTAGGTACCTTCATCTGGATACATACATTTCATAACCATTTCTTGGTACACCAAAAGGGCTTTCTTGGATTCACCAAACTTTGAAAGGTTTCTGAGGATTGCGTTGTGGACAACCGAATCTGGGTTGGAGATAGAAATGAAAACTTGTTGGGAGAGATTGAGGTGGCCCAGATTGGCATAACAGTTAATGAGTTTGGACGAGAGCAAGGGGTTCTGGTGGAGGCCATGGAGGATGAACCTGGCATGTACTTGTTGAAGAAGCTGTGGTTTGGTGCAGAGGTCTAAGAGAGAGGAGAAGGAGCTGCTGAATGGTTGTGTTTGGATGGTGGGAAAGTTTTTGAATTTTAGAGGGAAAGGGTTGAGGAGATTTAGCGAGAGTGAAGTTTTGAGCATGTTAGATGAAGGTTTAAGCCCAAAGTAAGAATGTGGATGGTCAGCCTACCCTTCACCATGATCCCTTCCTGGCCATGTCATGTAAGAGTGAATATAGAAAGATATTTGGAAGGTAATTAACTAATCACAATTATTAATTATTATTTAATTATCAAATATGGCAATTTTGTTTCATAACTTCATAATTTAAATAAAAGCTAAATTATTTTATTTTTCAAAAAATGTGTTCATTCACTTCTAATATTAGCCTGTTAATGGGAATGCAAAGAATCCAAAATATGTTTTTTTTTTTCCTTTATTTTTTCTTTTCCTTTTTAATTACATTTTATTCCCAATCTTTTGTCAACAAAAATACATTTTTATTCTTATTCCAACTTTATACTCGTAAAAACAATCAATTATAGTAAATATTAAGTTAATCTTAAAATTATTTTTGACTTTAAATTATAATATTAAGTTATTTTATCAAACATGTTTAATCGAGTCCGTTTGGCAGTTTATAATCTTTTTAATACTTTTAAAATTTTATGATTAAGATTTCGTTTAATAAAGTTTTTAGGAAATATTACCAATATTTAACATTTAAATTTTTTTTATTTCAAGTATTTAGAAAGATTAGAAATGTTTTCATGAATTAGTATGAATGCGTTTGACGGTAATTTTAGAAAGTGTTTTTAATATTTTTAATACTTAAAATTTTTTATCCTTCAAGCATAAAAAAAAGACCAGAAATACTTTCTATAATAATTTTGGTAGTGATTTTAATAAGTATTTATAATTTTTTTAACACTTGAAAATTTTTATCTTTTAAGTATTAAAAATGTTAAAAACACTTCATTAAAAATCGCAGTCAAATACACTTTAAAATTGCGTTTAGTAATGATTTTAAAAAATGTTTTTAGTTTATCTAACACTTAAATGATAAAAAATTTAAAAACATTTCCTAAAATCACTATTAAATGAATTTTAGTATTAAAAATGTTAAGAAACGTTTTCCTAAAATCACTGTTTGGTTTGAGAGATTAGTTCATTGTATACCCGAAAACCATAATCTTTCTAACTTAAATTAAATCATTAAATTATTTACCAAACAACTTCTTCAACCTTTTGAAACGAACATCCACTTAAAAGTTACCTTCGATGAGATATATTGGATAGGATAATGGGTAAATATTATAACTTATGAGTTTGAATAGTGTCTTATTAAATTCTATATAATAAGGTTGTATTTGTTTCTCTTATTTGATTTTTTTTTTTAAAAAGAGTTTGTGTGAAATTTGAATAAAAGATAATACAAAAAAATTATTCAACACTTAAACACTGAATTTGAGTTAAAAATAAAAATTTTAACAAAAATTAACTAATTTAAACAATTAAAAAGCGTCATAAATAGGAAGGTTCCCCTTCTTTGATTAGAGGAAGGTTCCTAGAAGCAACAACTATCCATTATTTTTCTATCTATTTTTATTTGGTCATGGTTTCATGTCATATTTTAGGACAATTTAGCTTAAAGTAATTTAAATAATCTTTGATATAAAATACTAAAAAAAAGAAAAAAAGAAAACCTAAGGAATAGTATGTAAAATGTTCATGAAGTTTTAGGTTTTATTTGATAATTATTTTTTAAAATAATTTTAAAAAATAGTTTTTAAGAATAGTTTTTAAAAATTGTTTTATGATATTTTATAAAATAAAAATCTGTTTAAAAATCTAAAATATTTTTAAATATATTTTAAAAATGTTTTTTATGTCCATAGTTTTGTTTTTAATAATTATATATATTTGTATAATTATTTTTTAAAATAATTCTAAAAATAATTAAACTATGGTTTTTGAAAATACCCTATTTTTTATTTTGTGAGAAAAAAAATAGGAAACAATTTCTGATTGTCAAAAGTATTTTCCAATTTTTTTGTTTTAGAAAATTGAAAATTCTTCTTTAAAATAGTTTTCCAATATGTTCTTATATATTTATATTTACTTTTTAAAAATAATATTGAAAAAAAAAAATCCGTTCAAATTAGGTAGAAGCACCTTTGCCCGAAAAAGCGAGGCGACAAAATTGCGGGTCGAAGCTCCCATTGACCGGGAACGCCTCAGGTGGCAAGACACCAAATAAGACCTGGTTGGGGTGCAGGTTAGCCGCACCACACATTCGGTGCACGATAGCACTTGTCTTCATCACTCTCCTTCGGATTCTGCAGAGCTTGCTTCTCTTCAAGCCTGGAATCAAATCTAGATTCCCGTTTCCTCTCCATCCAAGCAATCCAATCTCTCTCTCTACCTTTTTTTTTTCCTATGATCCGGTTCTAATCGGACCGGTCAAAGTCAGGAATCAATGAAAAATTTGAGTTGATTTTCCTGGTGCGATTCTTTGCTCTCTGTTAGGTTACTGAAAAAATACGGGGAAACAAGAGAGATTGAAATGTGGTTGTAGAGAAAAGGGAGCGGACGTCACTAATTGACCCCTGATGCCCTTATTTCGTCAATCGAGGTAAGTTTCTATGTTTCGAAAACGTAAATCCAGAATTTAATTTTCTTTGCTTTTCGTACGAGAAATTGCAGGAGTAAATTGATATATTGAGCATAATTCAACTCTACTCAGTTGGCTTAGAACACTTGATTCAATGTTTACAACTATTCAACTAGTATCTGACATTAGATTCTATCCTTGATTTTGTCAATTTGACATTTTTTTTTGTGAATGTTTTCTTGCCGTGAAAATGTAGGAAAATAAAAGGAATTGAGAAGTTGAAGAAATGATTTTTGGTTGTGTACAACCTATGAAAACAGAGAATTTAAGGGGATTGGGTCTAATAGGACAACATAAATTACAAGGTCCAAAGTTTATTTTGCTTATCTTCTTTTCCCCAGTTTTCTCAGCAACCAAATTAGAGTCAGGGTAACAGTTGGCTACAGCAGCATGTTTAACTGAATTGGCTTTAAATAAGCCTATAAATGTGGTTCTCATTTTTCAGTGTTATCAAAGGCATTCGCCTGGCTCGCTTAGGCCATCAGGCCAGGCGAGGTAGATAAAAGTTGCCTCTTGAAGACCCAGGCAAGGTGACTTCAAAGAGGCAACGCCTGGGCAATCACCTTGGGATAAGGTGTAAGGCATACAGGCAACCTCGCATTTGATCATGAGTTAAGATTAAACATACTTAGATTATAATTTTATTCAATCTAACATTGGATTAAACAAAGTATAAGATGAAATATTATATTATCAATCATGGAGATGATAAGATGGATGACTATCAATCTAGTCTTGATGGAAGCGATAACAATTTTAATTTCAATGATGACTATGATGATGATGCCTAAAGTTTCTCTAGAATGTTCAATCTCTTATTTTATTTTATTTTATTTTTTTGTTTTGTTGTCTAGATGTTTGAAAAATTAGAATATGCATTTAGACATGATGAATATCTCTAAACAATATGATGTTTCTTATGATATAGGGTATAATATTTAACACTTTTAATAATTATTACTATTTTGTTAATTTTATAAGACATCATGAATGATGAAAAATTAATAGTGTTGATTATTGAAGACAACACTTATATTGGTTAAGTATCAAATAGGTAAATATATGTATGTTTTTTATTGTCTTACCATAGTTAGGCTATTGCCTTGTTTTTCGCCTTTTGCCTTAGGCTAAAGGAGTCTTATCACCTTGATGTCACCTTTTGCTTTTGACAACACTTCCATTTTTGGTGCAAATCTCTTGAACAGGGATTTCCCTTGTTGCAATTGTCACTAGGACTGAAATTTTGGGGGCAGCACTGGTTGAGCTGAAATTTGGAATCAATGGATGCAGATGGAGGGAGTGCCTCAGCGGTTGGTATTGAAGGCCGACCAGTTTCCCTCCATTCAGGGCAGCCAAGAGGTGAAATTTCTTTTTGGAATTCTTGTTAAAAAATTTGGTTCTTTTAGATATCCTATGAAATTTGAATGGGTCCATTGTGAAAGGATGAAAGGTCTCTTTTTCAATTTTTCACAATCAATGACCATTCCAATTTTGTGTGATGCCTCCATTCAAGATGATACAAATTCATATGTAAAACCCTATGGGCCAAAATAATTTCCATTGCATGTCTGTTCAAGTCCTTGGTATTTTGGGTGATTATGTATTAAAGGTCTTAAAAATAAGATGCAGAAGACGAATGCGATACACTTTTACCAACTAAAAACAGGCATATGTTAAAACAATACATTTTCAGTGTCATATAAGAATAAATCATGATTTTAGTCAAATTTTTTAATTTTGTTTGATTGGAAACTGTGAAATAAAAAATCTCAAGTTTTGAGATGGGGAATTGTGAATTAGAGACCCCTGAGAATAATGAATTAATTGATAGTCTCTTAAAGTTAGCCGATTTTTGTAAAATATGATCCAGAAAATTCTTAAACCAAGTGAGGCAGATCTTTTGTCAAATGCATAATTACAGATCCTTTATATTTTTAATTTATTTTCCAATTACACTTTTATATTTAAACAAGTATTTCTGCGAGCCACAAGGTGGTAGTTTAAGTCCTCACCTCTTCCTTGAAAACTCTTTTATTTCTTCACAATCTTCCTCTCTCTAATGCCTGGATGAGGAACTTCTTTTTGACATTACTTTTGGGCTTATATGGTCCCTTTTCCATTATGGCAATCTCATGTCTCAGCAGGTCATTGATTCTTTTGGATTCGAAAGATGCATCAATATGTAACCCAGATAGTTAACGGGAAGCTCTTTCACCTTCCATTCCAAATCCACCACCAGCTCCTATGCTTCTCAATTACCCTGACTCATTTCACAATCTTCCTTGGGTTGATTTCCAGGCTTGCAACTAACTTTAGGGTCTGATTGTCCAAGAATGCATGGAGGCACCTGCAACTGCGTATGCAAAACAATAAAGTGGCATTAACAAATGATATTTGAAACAAATCCATCCTTATCAATGACACTAAGCCCTTCCAGAAACTGTCCTTCCTCTACCTTCAAATAAGTTATGCTGAATCTCCTTGACCACAATAAATAGAGGAGATGCAGCAATGGGCTTCCCTGAGTTAGCTTACCATATAAGTTTGGAGGCCCTGGATCTAGCCTTCATTTGGCAATTCCTTTGGATTTTTTTCTCTTCATATCTTCTGGTGAACAGCTGATGCAAATCTTTTATCAAATCCATCGTGAGCATGCTCTGATTGGCATTTTTTTCTAAAAATCTCTGCATCCTTCCCCAAGACTTTTTTGACCATTTCCCTTAGCATGTCTTAGATAACTGGTCTTTAGTATTCCTTCCTTTGGTTCTTGCTAATTTAATATCATGAGGTCCACTGTTTGTGTGTATGCATATAATTATTTAATTTCAATATGATTTGCTTTATTTTCTTGCATTAACATATAAGTGATCTCATTATGATGGTTTTGCAGCTCTATATCAGTTTACACAGCAGAGTCTCCCAGCATGTAAACCTGTATTGACACCAGGATGGGTTTGTGCTTGAACACAAGTATTTATGCCTGAATCTATAGTCCGGTCTTCATATTTATTTTTGTGATGTTAACTTTCTTTTTTACAGGTTATTGCCATGTTTTTGTTGATTGGTGCCATTTTTATTCCTGTTGGTCTTGTTTCTCTCCATGCCTCACAAAATGTAATCTCCCATTTGGTTGCCATGGATATATTATGCAGCTGCTTATTTTTTATTTTTTTTCAAATTACTCACTGTTGTGCAGAGAATCAAGCAGTATATTAACCTGACATTTTATTTCTAGGTTGTAGAAATTGTAGAACGTTATGATGCTGAATGTATACCAGAAAAGTACCAAAGCAACAAGGTTGCTTATATCAGAGATAGCTCAATTCCCAAAAACTGTACTCGGTACTTAAAGGTGATACTCTTTTCTTCTTCTCTGATGTTAATTTGATCTTTACAGTGACCATGCATACTTGCTATATTATAGATTTCATCTTGATTCATGAAACAAGATTTAAAGGGTATTTCATTAAAAACATAATCTCCCTTTCAAGTGGTAAGACTTGATCCGGATTGCATAGCCTTTCCACTTAACTTAAGAAGAAAGAGGGGCTTGCAAGTTTATTTAGATCAGTGATCTTATGTATGGGAGTCCTAAGTTTATCATATCTCAAGTTCTGTATGACCATAGTCAAATAGATATCTCTACCAAGCTATGGTGTGCCGGTCTCACTGTAGCAGGTTTCATGTGGTCATGTTGAAACTTGAACATTGATATGAGACATATGTTAGTTTTTTGATAGCTTCAATTTCCTCGTGGTGGTAAGAGTCTCTCTTCTGGTCTTGGACTTGGCTGTTGATTAAATTGAAGACACCCTTTTAGGAGAGACATCTTTCTCAAGTAAAGACAAAACTTTCCTGGGGAAAACCTAGTGGCATCCAACTTAAAATTCAACTATAGAAGCAATAGCTCAAACTAACCATCAGCCATGTTATTCTGCCTTTGCTCCTGATCATATAACTGCTGTTTGCTTTATTGGAGGCAAATGAACAGTCATGAAATGGACCTTTCTAGTCAACATCTTTGAAACCCCTGGTCTTCAAATGTCCATGCCAACAGTAGAAGATTCCTCTATCATAAGAAGAATGATGAGCTTATTAATAACATTCCTGGCATAAGTAATATCTGGAGATGTAGGGAGTAGATCAACAAGTTTACAAGTCGCAGGAGTACAAGTATTGCTGATAGCCTGACCATTTTTGTTATTGTTGGTTTTGGCCAGTAGGAGTTATAAGTGCTCTGTATCAAGATTGCTAAGTTGATTATAGATCAATAACTTATCCTCCAAGAATTGAAGATCGCTTCTTTGATTTTGTAGGTGCACAAACATATGAAAGCTCCGATTTACGTCTACTACCAACTTGATAACTTCTATCAGAACCACCGCCGGTGAGAGTTATTCCATTTCCACTTCTTATGCAGTGAGGAGCCCTTTGCTTTATGTTGATTTAAAATTTACTTGTTTGCCTTGTTCTATTTATATTTTGTGTTCATTTCTTGAATGTGTTTTTATTCCATTTCCGCCTCCTGTTTTAAAGATTTTGATAATGAGCTCTACTGCTGCCATAAATTCATTTAGGAATTATCATGGAATTTCTTACAGTAGCCTGCAGTCTGTACCTCTAATTTTTAACATTGTTCTTTCACTTCATGCTTCCATTCTGTGCTTCAAGAATTTTCAAATATTTTCCAGGTATGTCAAAAGCAGAAGCGATCAGCAGCTCCTGCATGGACTGAAGTACAATGACACAAGTTCCTGTAAACCTGAACAATTGAACATTGGTCTCCCAATTGTCCCTTGTGGGTTGATAGCTTGGAGTTTGTTTAATGACACATTTAACTTTGTCCGAAGGTCAGAGGAAATGAAAATTAACAGGAAAAACATTGCATGGAAGAGTGACCGGGATCACAAATTTGGCAAGGAAGTGTATCCCTTCAATTTCCAGAATGGGACTTTGATTGGAGGTGGAAAGCTAGATCCAAGGATTCCTGTAAGTCTTTTCCGTCTGCAACAGTTTATTAGTTCATCCTTTCCAAGTCTCTAGGTCCCTTAAAGCATGATATCTAATTCTTTAATTTGGCACCACTTGTTTATGACTTGCAGTATATTTTTGTAACCATCCCACTTGTGGTAGCTGTACCATATTTTCTCATCTTGTTTCTTTGATCATCAAATCTTAATAACCTATAAATATTTATGAAGGTTATGGAGATAATGATATAGTTTTACAAGAGATGTCATTTTAAGAAATTTGGAATACTTTTCTGTTCGTTAACTTCTGAGAAAGGGTAGGCCAGATCAAAGACCATTGTCCCAGAAGTCCTGTGGGATATTTGTGTGAGATTGTTTCTGAGTTGTTAGCTGGGATCTGGAGAAAAGTATGGGAATGTGGTTTATTTGAATACTAAAAGTATGTGGATGAGAAGCAAATCTTGGATGCAGTATTTGCCCGGCTAACAAATGTTTGGACATTATATTGAGAAATTGGCTCCTGGCTAATTTGTGAGCTGGATGTTTAGATGCCTTATAACCTTGTAAATTGGGAATTTCTTCCTTGCTTGTTGAGGAAGATGGCCCTTGGGGATAAGTGAGATGAAATACTTGCATTTTGATAATGTTGTTCTTATAAGTGGAGCAGGTGGATTGTTCTTTTGTATTTCAACAATGTTGTTCTTTGTTGTGGTGAATGGGTTTTCTTGTGGCCTTCTATAGAAAATTTTAAGAGGATTAAGGCAAAGAGATCCTCTCTTTCTGCGTTTGTTTATGGTCATTGTGGAGGCTTTTTGTGGACCAATGCTAAGGATGGGCGAAAGAACTTTGTAAAAAGGTCCTGAAGTGGCTGGGGCAATAGCTGAGGAGAGAGCACATGTTATTTACTTCTATGTGGATGATAGCTGTGTTTTAATCCGTAAATGCTGAGCAACTTATATTTTTAAGAGGAGGGTTGCGCTAGTTTGAAGCAGCCATAATGTTAATTGAATAAGATGAGTGCTCCTAATGGGTCATATGCATTTGGACGTGCTAGCTAACAGCCTTGGAATGCATCACTTGGGATTTTCTTTTATTTTGGATTTTAGTTGGTTGCTTTTCTAAAGGTAGATGAGTTTGGAATTTGGTGATGGGAAGTTTGAAAAGGAGTTTAAGTGGCTGAAATAGTGTACCTTTCAGGAGGGAGGCAAATTATTTTAATCTGATGAAGTCATAAAGTTCTTTCATTGGCTGAATATAAAATGAGTTATTGGCTGGATGCTTAGCATGGGGAGATCCCTATTATGGAGTGCTTTGCAAACTTTTATGAAATTGCTTTAGCTACAGAGGCATGTGCACATGACAATGTGAGCTGTGAGGCACAAGAGGGTGATTGTAAAAGTTGTGATATACTACTTTGTAAAAGTTTCTTTTGTTAGGAGTTGGGTAGGGTTGATTTTGTCTTTAACAGCTCTATTTGACAAAGATAAATAGATGTAGGGAAGAAAAAGTTAATTGGCACAGGAGTTTGAATGGGGCTTTTCTTTTTTGTGAATCTCCTTTTTAGTTTGTCTCCCAGGATAGAAAGTACTTTCCTAGCCAAAGAGGTGTAGAATATGTTGGTTCTGGAGTTGGCTGACTACCACTGTGCATTGGAAAGTGGTAATGGATATGTAGAACTTCTATCTCTCTCTGGGTTATGGTGGGTAAAAGCTCAGTGGATTGATGGACTGATGTTTCAAATACAGTGGCATTGCCACATGCTATTTTGTGGTGCATCTGGAAAAGAAATTGGAGGCTTTTGAAGAAAAAGAGGTTTTTACAGTGAAACCAAAGTTGTATATCAGCAAAGCCCTTTCTTTGGAGTAGCACAGTAGGCTTTGGGTTCATAGACTTCTTAGTTTCTTTAAAATTCTGAATTTTATTTTCTATTTTATGTGTATACCTTGCATACATATGGGCTACTAACTCACACTCTTTGTTTACTTTAATACGATTTTTTTTTGTTCTTTTGGTTTAAAAAGTAAAAAAACAATTATGAATATTTATCTTCCTTTTGTAGTGCCATCACTAAAACCTATATTTCATCTAATGTTGGTGACAGTATAGCAGTATCATATGGTTTTGAAACCATTTACATTCAGTGATCATGTGCAAGAGCATGGAACAATCCTAGACTAGAACCATCCTAGGATTTTTCATTCTAGGCCCAAAATCAACACCAAAACCCTTCCAATGTATTGGATTGCAATTGCAAATAAAGTGAAGAGAAATATAGCCCTGATGAGCTTCTCCATACATTGTAGATTCTATTATTTTTATTTATTTATTACATTTCCAGCTGAAACCTGAGGTTGACAAATTCTTCTGATTTTAACACTCTTTTTTTGCTTTTGCTGGGGGCTGCTGGGCCGCATTGGATCACATCAATCAGCTGAGCAATCAAGAGGATCTTATTGTATGGATGCGTACTGCAGCACTCCCTAGCTTCCGAAAGTTATACGGAAGAATTGAAGAGGATATAGAGGCAGATGATGTTATTGTTGTTCACCTCAGTAACAACTACAACACCTACAGTTTTGGTGGGAAGAAAAAGCTTGTTCTTTCCACATCCTCTTGGTTGGGAGGAAAGAATAACTTCCTTGGGATAGCATACATTTTTGTTGGTTCTTCCTGTATATTCACGTCAATTGTCTTCATGTTGCTTCATGTGAAAAACCCGAGGTAAAACTTCATATGTCCAGTATGAATGATTGAATTCCTCCCTTATTCGTCTTTTGTTGCATGAAATTTAAATACCATACACTTGTTTGAAAAGAAAGTGTTGTTGACTAATGTAAAAGGAACTTTATAGAGGAATGAGGACTCCCCCTCACCAGTGCCTAAGTTCTTATTAGGTTATTTGATTGGGTGAATTTTCAAATGACAAGCATGGTCCACGATGCATTGTTAATAGGGCTGTAACTTGGACTGGTTAAGGGTTAATTGAAGCTCAACTCAAATAAAAAAACAATCAATCTGAGTTCAACTCGATCCAAAAGCTTAATTGAACTTCATTTTTTTAAACTAAGCTTGAGTCTGGATTGATTAAGTTAGACTTGGATCGATAGGATTGTATGATTTGGAATCCATTTATAATGTTTTTTTTTTTTCAATTTTTTTTTTAATTTTTTAATTATATTTATATTTAAATTTAAATAATAAGTGAGACAAAATTTAATAAAATAGTAAAAATAAATTTATATATATTTTAAAAAATAAAAATAGGGTAAAATATTTGAAAATAATTATAATATTATTAATTTGTAAGGGTTAATTTCATTGTCTCCCAATAAATATATTTAATTTCTATTAGTTTGAAATTTCTTGAAGGCTGCCCTTCTTATTTGTTATACCTCCCTTTTAATTTAAAATTAGGAAACTGATTAAATATATTTAATCCAAATTTTATAGGAGTGGAGTGAAATTTATCTTAATTTGTGATGAATTATTATTATTTTATTATTTTCATTTCTTACTTTTTAAAAATAAAAATAATTATTATTTAGCATACTATGATTTGAATATTGTTTGAATGGATGCATTAATATTTTAAAATTTCACTTCTTAATACTATATAAAAAAAAACATTCTAAATAAATACTGTTATATTATTTAAACATTGTTAAAAGGTGCTTGAAGTGATTATTGTGAAAATGCTTTTGATCATTTGAGTTATACTAACAAATATTAGAGTTTATTTAAAAAATTTATCATTGATCCCCGACATTGTTGGATTCTTCTTCTTTTCTTTTTCGGATTTTGTTTTTCTCAATCTAGACAAAAATGCATATGATAATAGAAAAATAGATATAAATTTTATAATTAATACATTTTTTCCACAAAAAGATAATTAATTTGAAAATACTTAAATTTAATATTTATCCGAAAAATAGTTTTGTATTCCTTAAATTAATCTTTTATTACTACATTCGCTTACAATTTTAAAAATATTTAAAACATCCTTCCAATTCTTCTTTCCCACACTCATTTTCTTCTTCATCTTCCTTTTATTTGCAATTAATTTTCAACTACAAATTAAAAGAAAAAAAAATCATGTTCTTTGGAGCTCATTTGATAAAAAAAGCTTTTCGAAGTTCATAACCAATTTTATTTATTTATTTATTTTTATGCATTTTGTTTGAATCCATATAATATATTACAAGAAGATCTTTTAAGTTTTATTGTTTTGTAATTTTTAACATGAAACTTATTGTAAAAATAGTTGAAAAACAGTTAGGAGAAATTTAAAAATGATTTAAATTATGAAAAAGTGTGATAGAAATGGTTAAACCAAAAAAAAAAAAAGAAGGAAAAAAACCATTCCATAGTGATTGGACTTGAAAGGTCAAATGGTGTGGAAAGGTGTGGACCAAAAGTCTAGATATTGAAAAAATGTTAGATATCGGAAGGTAGGACATAATAAAAATATTTTGACATATAAAGTAGGATAAATTTCAATTGTTTGGCAAATAATATGTCTGAAACTATAAGACATTTATAAAATACCCAACCTATAACATTGAACACTATTTCCAAAGGCATTTTTTAACTTCAACAAATATGAAATAGAAAAAATATTATAAAAAAGATGTATTTTAATACTTGTTCTATCATTGCAGATATAGTCATTTCTTTATCGACGGATGGATGAGAAACACAACTTTCTTAATAAATTTTGTTAGGATCATGAAGAGATTAGAAGAGAAGAAGGGACAAAAGAAGAAAAGAGTAGTTTAAAGGACAATTTTATCCTAAAAATTTACTAAAGGGTGGACGAAAAATACTAACTTGATGGATACAAATATAATTTCCCACTTCTGCCACATATTTTTTGGCATTAGCTTACATTTTAGGGGCATCCTCCCATACTCATGCAGTCCACAAGACCTGGTCAAACCATTAATTAATGGTCTATATTTCGAAGAACCCCACAAGATCTTTCTCTCCAGTTCCCCCTATATCACATCAGCCAGCCTCTTCTCCTCCCATCTCTCTATCTGTTAAAATCTTTGTATATAGAAACCAATTAACAGAAGCTTTTTCTTCCAACAGGAATGGAAAAATAAGAGATATACATGAAAAATTGGGCTGAGATTGCACCAGCCCTTCTCGTGTCTCTCCAAAAGTCTTCCAATCCTCATTCTAAGTTAGAGACCATTGAAGAAGAGGGTGGTTCTCGAAGCTTGGAAACCATGCACAAGCCACAACGTTTCTTCTTCCTTTGATAGTCTCCATGGTTTTCTATTTTTTGTTATACAAAGAAGTGAATTGGTGTAGAAAATTTTTCCATGAGAGGTGAGAAAGCTCTATTTACTATTTAGCTACTTGAAGGTTGGAGATGGAGAATGTGAATAATCAATATCTAAATCCTCAACGTGATCTTATCCCATTTATTGTAACCAATATTATGAATTTTGTTTCAAAAATATTTTTCAAGAATTTTACCATTATTCCTTTTGCCCCCTCTTGTCCTCCCTCTTTAAAGGTCATATGGTTAAATGACATTAAGATGACGGTTTGGTAAAACCTAATACTTAATATGTAAAATTAAATTATACTTAGTTTATAAGTTCATCTTAAGTCATTAAGTTGATTTATTAAAACTATTTTTAATTTTAAGTTATAAAATTAATGTATTTTATTAAATATGTTTAATTTATTTTGACTATATTTTGTTATTGAAAAGTATTAAGGAAAATAATTTTCTTATAGATAGTTTCGTTATGAAAAATACAAAACAAAAAAGAAAAATAGTTAAAATTTAATGTATTTTTAAATTATTTAATCTTTATATAGAAGATGAAAAATAAGTAAAACTATTAAAATAATTTATTAACTTTTAAATCTATTTTTTATTATTTATCTTCATTTTTTTTTTCTTCTTTCATTTTTTCTTTCTATTGTCCTTCCCTTTTCTTTTCCCATAAATTTTCTAAGAACTAAATATAGTTTTAGAATACATAGTAAATGCATATCCTAAGATATAATTTTAATGAGATATGATATTCTAAGTTAGCATATTCAATGAGATACGTTATATTGTATTTATATTTAAAATATAAATTATATTACATTTTAATATTTTTTTATTTAAAAAAAATGAAATTTCTCTTACATTTAATAATATTCATGATTTAAAATATTTAAACTTTATATTATGTTATTCAAAATAATATATATATATATAACACATATTAATATTGTTCTATAATATATTTTATAAATATTTTTTAGTTGTTCTTTTTTAATTATAAATTTAATTTTATAATAAAAAACTTTTATTTTACAAATAAGTAATATAGAAAAACAAAAAAAAAAATTTAAATTTATAATCTATGTTCTATATGTGAAAATGATATAAAAAAGAGGATGAATGATATATCACATCACTTATCTTATCGTATTTGATTGAATATAAGATAAAATAAGTGATGAGATAACCTATCCTATCTCATCACCAACCAAATATGAAATATGATATAATATTTTCTTTCTTATAATATTTCATACTATATTCAATCAATCAAATATGATTTTAATGATATCATACTATATTTAGTTAATCAAACATGATTTAAATTAAGTTATTAAGAATATGTTTAATAATATTTTTAGCTTAAAAAATATTTTTGAAGAAAAATAAGATGTTTGGAAAAATTTAGGAAATACTTTAAAAAATTTGAAAATTTAGTTGTAATCTTGAAAAATCTTTATATTTCTTATTCTTGTTGTCTTCTCGGCACAAGCATGAACTAATATTCTAACCCATGATTTTTCATTGGAGAGGAGAAATAAATTCTAACAATTGTTTTATCAACAAAGCTTATTTACCCACTTGGAATTGGAATACCTCTGAATCCTAATACATCATTGCCTCACACCTCAAACAGATGGGGCTTTTGTTCACTTTCTAATTCCAATCTTTCCTTCTTTCAATGCAAACAAAGAAGGTAAAAAAAGGAAAAAAAATCAAACTAGAAGAAACTGAACTCTGGGCATTCCAACTTCTCTTTACATTCCTACCGAGAAAGAGGGAGAGCAGAGCATGTCTTACATGCAATTCAACCTGAAGACAAACAAGTCCCACACCCAATTTCACCCTCAAATTCTTGTGATTCACCACCCACCTCATGGCCTCTGGCATTTCTGTTCTCTGCGGGCAATTCAATGTTGACACGCTCTCCACTTTCAGTCCCCTAATACAATTACTTTCACCATAACATCAAACCAGTCATTTCATCAAACACCATTTCTATACAACAACAAAAAAGACACTAAAGAAACAAGCACTGGAAGAAGAAACAACACCACCACCACCCTTGTCTTCAGATCATCCAATCCCTCCGACCCTTCTTCCAAAATGGTCTCTAACTTTGGACAATTTGAAGATCTCACCGGACATATCAACAGGGACGGTGCCACTTCCACCCAATTCTCCACACTCCTCATTCTCAGCTGCTTTGCCATCTCAGCTAGCTTGATCTTCAAGACCCTCTTGCAGAGAAATAATGGAGTTGGTATAGAGAAAATGGTGATTTAAAGATTACAGAGTGGTGATAGGCTTATGGTGGGTGGCCTAAATTTATAGGAGAGGTGGTTGGGCAATGGGTGATAGAAGGTAGGCCACGTGAGTAACATTTGAAAATGTCTCGTAGCAGATCACTATACGGGTTGTTCAAGGGACAGCAGAGCAACAGGAATTGCAACAACGTGAACAGAATTGCAACTTCACGTGGCCCAAAGAAGGAGCGCACGTGGATGGGGTGGTGCACGGGGTTTGGTCACAGCCTCACTGGTCTATTTGGGAAGACACCTCATTTCTACTGCCTACAATATTCTCTTTTCCAATCAATAATGGAAACAAAAGAAAACTATAAAAAATACTTTTGGGAAACAAATTTGTTCAACCGTGTATTGATTAGGTGCAGTGATATGTTTGTTTGTTCAAAGTGAATAGGAAAATCTAGCATTATTAATTAAAACATAATTATTGATTTTAATTTTAATAACATTATGGCCTGTTTTATTCCACTGTTTTCTATGCTTGTTTTCAAAGATAGTGAAAATGAAGTTTGAAACCATGTTCTTAAAAGAAATAAAAAATTATAGAAATAAATGATGCCACTTAGAGTGTATGTGGTAATGATTTTAAGATATGTTTTTAGTTTTTTTAATATTTAAAAAACAAAAAATTTAAAATATTAAAAAACTAAAAACATTTCTTAAAATCATTAATAAACACACTTTTAAACAATATCCATAATATAAAAAAAAACATATATAGTATCTAAAATGCATTTTTTTTAAAAAAACTATATCTAAAAAGTACAAAAAAAAAAAGCTAAAAAACTAGAAAATATTTTCTAAATTAAAAAAAAAAAAAAAAAAAAACTTAGGGTTCATTTGGTCATATTTTATGAAATTTGTTTTTAAAAATTATTTTTTATTCTTTAACTTAAAAATAGTTTTTAAAAACAAGTTTAAGAAAACATGGTTAGATGGACTCAACTTTTCCTTTTGTTTTTTTTTTTTTTTTAAAAGTAAAAACAATTATTATTTATTCTCTAAAAATTATTTTATATTTCACTTTATTTTTAAAAATTATTTTTAGAAAACAATAATCAAACAATGTTAGAAATTAAAAAAAATAAAAAAATTTCTATTTTTAAAAATAGAAAATTGTTTTTACATAACACAATCAAACGGGGTCTTAGGGCCTATTTGACTATGTTTTTTAAAACTTGTTTTTGGAAACTGTTTTTTATTCTTTAATTTAAAAACAGTTTTTAAAAACAAGTTTCACGAAACATGACAAAATAAACCCATATTTTCCTTTTTAAAAAAAAAATTGGTGAAAACAACTCTTACTTATTTTTTAAGAATTGTTCTTTATTTCACTTCATTTTTAAAAATTATTTCCAAAGAACCATGGTAAAATAATATTAGGTATTTTTAAAAATAATTTTTTATTTTTTAAAATAAAAAAATGTTTTTAAATCATATGACCATACAGACTCTTAATATTTCATTAAATTATAAAAAATTTGAAAAAGGTGAAAACAAGGCAAACAATTAACAATATATATGTTTTTCTAGATTTATATATATATATATATATATATATATCAATCTCCTATTAAATATCTTTCCAACTGCTGTTTTCAAGGTTGAAGATATGATACCTTGAAAGATATGATGCTTATATGATTTAAATTGAGTGGATTAGAAGGTTGAGCTTATCTGATTAATGATTGTGACAGAAGCAATCACGTCCACATTTTAATTAAATTATGGATACCAATTATTATTTCTGATTTTTTTTAGGTTGAAAATTTGTATTTATATTAAAAGAACAGGTTGCATTGGGACACAAACATCCGGATTTTTCTCAATAGTATGGTAATTTAAAAAAATTATGCTTAAATTACTGTAGTAGAAGAAGTTATTACAAATATACGGTAATTTTTGCCACCTAGGAAAGAGGATTTGCCACTTAGGAGAGAGGAGAGAGGAGAGAGGTTCAGCGGATAATTTTTTTTTTAAAACCAAAATCATTTTTTCAAATTTCAAAAGTCAAAGGGAAATCGTCTTTTCAAAAGACGAGTTCCATGAAAAAAAAATTAGTATTTAAAAAAATTCCCCATTTACAAGGGAACTCGTCTCTTCAAGAGACGAGTTCCTTGAAAATATATAATATATATATATATATATTTAAAAAATCCCAAATTATTATTATTTTTTAAAAAAACAACAATTCCTCGAGGGAACTCGTCTCTTGAAGAGACGAGTTCTCATGGGAAAAAAAAATATATTTTTCAAAAATATATTTTTTTAGAAAAAAAATTCCCAAATTAAAAAAAAAAAAAAAAAAAAAAAAAAAAAAAAAAAAACACAATTCCACAAGGGAACTCGTCTCTTGAAGAGACGAGTTCCCATGGGAAAAAAAAAAATTTTTTTAAATATTTTTTTTATAAAAAAGTTCCCAAATTAAAAAAAAAAACCAATTCTTCAAGGGAACTCGTCTCTTCAAGAGACGAGTTCCCAGGGGAAAATGTTTTTTTTTTTTTAAATATTTTTTTTATAAAAAAAAATCCCAAATTAAAAAAAAAAAAAAAAATTCTTCAAGGGAACGGGCTAGCTATGATAGCAAACGGGTTAGCTATGAAGAGACGATTTTCCTTTTGGATTTTTTTTTTCTTTTTATAATTTGGGATTTTTTTTTAATGAAGAGACGATTTCCCTTTTGCAATATTTTTTTATTTATTTTTTTTATATTTTGGGATTTTTTCAAAAAATATATTAAAAATATTACTTTTTTTTAAAGAGACTATTTCCCCTTTGAAATTTTTTATTTTTATTTTATAATTTGGGATTTTTTTAAAAAAAAAAATAAATATATTTTTTTATGGGAACTCATCTCTTCAAGAGACGAGTTCCCTTGAGGAATTGTTTTTTTTTTTTTAAATAATAATTTGGGAATTTTTTAAAAAATATATATATATTGGGAACTTTTTTTTTTTTTTTTAAAAAGACGAGTTCCCTCGATGAATTGTTTTTTTTTTTTAATAATAATTTGGGAATTTAAAAAATATATATATATATTTTTTCCATGGAAACTCGTCTATTGAAGAGACGAGTTCCCTTGCGGAATTGTTTTTTTTTTTTTTTTTTTAATTTGGGAATTTTTTTTAAAAAAAAATATTTAAAAAAAAAAATTTTCCCATGGGAAACTCGTCTCTTGAAGAGACGAGTTCCCCTTGTGGAATTGTTTTTTTTTTGTTTTTTTTTTAAATTTGGGAATTTAAAAAAAAAATATTTAAAAAAAAAAAATTTCCCATGGGAAACTCGTCTCTTGAATTTCCCTTGTGGAATTTTTATTTTTTTTTAAATATATACCTTGAGGAATTTTTTTTTTTTTTTATATATATTTTTTTTCATGAAACTCGTCTCTTCAAGAGACGAGTTCCCTTGTAAATGGGGAATTTTTTTAAATACTATATTTTTTTTTCATGGAACTCGTCTTTTGAAAAGACGATTTTCCTTTGTTTAAAAAAAAATTATCCGCTAAACCTCTCTCCTCTCTCCTCTCTCCTAAGTGGCAAATCCTCTTTCTTAGGTGGCAAAAACTACCGTATATTTGTAATAACTTCTTCTACTACAGTAATTTAAATATAACTTTTTTAAATTACCGTGCTATTGAGAAAAATCCACAAACATCCCATGTGGGCCTCAAGCGTGTGAGGGTCCGTGTGAAAATAATATATGGATACCACACTACTCAATGCCATGTTAGTTGTTGCTTTCGTTTGCACCGTGTAATTCATTTGGACTTTATTATATTTAATAAAGAATATAAAATATAATTAAAATCAGTTACAAATTTATGTAATTTCAAATAATTTATTTTAATTTTATATAGAAGCAGTAAATTAAGTTAAATGAATTTAAATAAATTTATAAAAATAATTTATTAAATTTAATTTTGGGAAAGTGAGTTATGATTTATTAATTTGAAAAAAATATAAAATTTTATAAATAAAATTTATCTTTATCTATTTAAAAATATTTTAAAATACTTATATTTTTTTCATAAATCAATAATTATTTGTTATGTCAATAACACCGATTAAGAAGTAGATAGATACCAGTAGTGTTTAATTGTAACTAATTGATCTCTCTTTTAGTTTTGGTTTATTTTTTGCAACTATGAGACTTGATTTAGGATTTTTTTTTTCTCTCTTACGAATATTGAACAACAATAAAATAAAAAATTTTAAAATACAAGTAAAACTAAACTATTTAAAAATTAAATAAAATTAAAACAAAAAAAATCTTTACAAAATAAATAAAGTAAAATATTAACTTTTATTATATTTCTCTTTCCCCGTATCTATATTTTAAAGTAATTTACTTTACAAGTGAAGTGAAATTCAATATTTTATTTTTATATTTTTAGCTTTTAAGTTTTTTTTTTTTAAATTTCTTATTTTATTATTAATGTCAACCAATAAAAATTTTATTCAATTTTATTAAAAAAAAATAAAGTGATTTATAGAATATAAAATATAAAATCATTATTAATTAAAGGATTAGAAAAAATCTTATTTATCAATTGAAGATATTTACCCATAATGATTGGTACGTCACATTATAGAATTTTATAATATATTTATTTGTAAGATATTTTTATTAATTTAAAATTACAAATTAATTTTTTGATAGTTTTATTTAATATTATCAAGTAAAGAGTCATGTAAGGAAATAATTATATGATTTTTATGAAAAAAAATGCGTGTATTTTAAAATATATTTAAATTGAGGAAGATAAAATTGATTTATAAAATTTGAAGTTTTTTTTTATATATTTTTAAATTAGTGAAGCAAAACCCACTTTTTTCTTTAATTTTTCTTTGCTCTTCTTTTCTATTATTATTATTTTCTATTTTTCCCTTACATTTTTCTTTTTCAAAATTTTTGATAACCAAATATAGGATTAACATTCTTTTTTTCCTTTCTTTATTACGATTTGAAAAGGTCTCTCATGAATGATTCTTTCCTTAGAAATTTCCGGTTTTTATATCTTTCTCCTTTAATTATTTATCAACAAACAAGTCAACTTACCGATAAGAATAGATCCATCAACACTCTCCCTAAAAGTAAAGTAATACAATTTATGTGCAAATGAAAAAAAAATAGAGAAAATAAGACAATGACACCGAGATTTGATGTGGAAAATTTATTGAAAACTTCTATTATGAAGAATAACAATTGAGTCACAGGGTTTTATCTAGCTTAAGTCTACTAATACTTCCTAGACCACTTAACTAGCATCTTTCAACTTCAGTTACTCGCCTTTTTTTTTTTAAGTATACTTAGAGTCCATACTAAGCTCTTTTTAAATCTACACAAGAAGAAAATGGGTTTAATCCAAACCTAAACAAAATGAGAACAAAATAAATTAATGGAAGAAGTCCAATGAATCAACCTTTTTTTTAAAAAAAAAATCTAATAGGAAAACTAATTTAAAGATAAAAAAAATGGGAAAGATTTTCTTAGCAACCAAACATACCCATTATGGATTGAAGAAAGAGCTTAAGAGGAGTGAGTGGATCATTTTATAGTGTTCTCCATAGCCTTAAAATGAAAAAAAAAAAAAAACCCTAGATTTAAATAGGAAGGAGAATCTTTGATCCAATGGCTAAAAAATGATATAGCAATATTGTTTGGAACCTCATATTTCTCCATTCCTTGTCCTTAGATCTCATAGGATGCATGCATCTATCCCTAGACATCTCTATGTCTATCACAATGAAATAAAATGGTAATAAAAACTATTATTAACTACATATGTAGAGATATAATACTCATATCTTGATCGGGAAGTTCCCAAATTAATTCTTGATGGTGAAGAACATGCGTGAAGATCTTGTACACCCAAAATCTTCCACTCCATGACTTGAATCCTTGGCACTCCAAAGTATGAGCTTTGGAAGAGAGGAATCCTAGGCTCTCTTTCTCAAGAGGTGGAAGATGACTTTTACACTCAAAAGTGATGGAAACCCTAATCTGGGTATTTATAAGGTTCCCCTATTTGGCTTAAGTAACTTGAGTCACTTAATTTAGTAAAAAATGAGTATTAATTAACCAATAGAGTCATCTAATTAATCAATTAGCTAAATCTAGAGAACTTATTTATTGTCTCCTATGTAATCCTATGTAATTACCAAAATGCCCTTATGCACAAGAGTGAATTAAGAATTAATCCAACCCTCATAAATCATGCTATCATGGTATATGAACTCAGAGTGGGGACCATTGGGACTCATAGGAGTATTGACTTCCTTAGAATCCAATTCTGAAGTTGATTCAACCATATATTTCATGATCACGTGTTGTTTGAATCACCTAAGATGACACACTATCTCAAACTTATGAGATATTATAGTGTCTCTATTTAGAATATTTGTTATCATAAGCCTCTATTAATAATGACTCAATCCAGAGGGATGTATGACAACTTTAGGGTTTTATCTATATGTTAAAACCTCCTATTGATTTTGACATAAGCTCAATATCTTCTTAAGATTGAGAGTCCATGCAATATAGTAGCTTGGTAAATTATGACAATTAATAGTCTTACATCATGATTTATCCTAAGTCCTGTTTAATGTGCATCACATATGTTAGTGCACTCATCATGGAAAACCTATCTTGATGGCCAAGACAAATCATTCCTTAAACTTGTATACTCATTTTATAGTAATGAGGACCCCTTGAGCCGAGAGCGAATAATATCTACACGATTGGATGTGGGTCATTACAAATAGTATCAGAGTTAGGTTCCTTGATCTTGGTGTGAGGGTTTGTTTGACCCTGTGAGAGATGTCTATTTATTTGGCCTCGTAATCCCATGAGACACAATGAGAATGTTGTGTCTGCATGGGAGAGTACTGATTGTGATATCTCACATCAAATAAATGAGAAAGTTTTTAAGACTATATAAGTATGAGTTTTTCTTAACTTTGTAGACATGTTTTAAAGTCATGAAGACTTCTTTGGGTCCATAATAAACAATATCTACCATAAGGGGTGTTTGTTTGTTTGGCCCCGTAATCCTATGGGACATAATGAGGATGTTGTGTTTGCATAGGGGAGGGTTTTTGATGTCTCACGTCAAATAGGGGAAAAAGTTCATGGTAATGGACTTCTCTTAATCATATAAACGTGTTTTAAGGTCATGAGAACCTTATTGGGCCTAGAACATATAATATCTACATGATTGGGTGTGACTGTGTGGATCATTACAAAAATATCAAAAAACAATTAAAGATATCTCAAAAATTATAAAACTCTTGAATCTTAGACTTGTCAAACTCTTCTTAGGGCTTAGGAGGCCCAAAATTGAAGTAGGGAAAGCTAGGAGGGCTTGGTTTGTGTTTTGGAAGTTGAGTTTGAAATTTAGATTCAACTTTTGCCCTTTAAAGTTTAGTTTAAAATTCTCTTGAATTTCGAATTTAGCAATCGCCCATTTTGCGTAGTTGTCTTCAAATGGTCATACCTCTCTTATTTTAACTCTAATTTATGTACCATTTGAAGTATTGAACTCCTGACTTCTTTAGCTTCAAAGTGATATGTATCTTGCCCAAAAAATCTTCCATAAAGTGGCTTGAAATTTAGTGCAAATTTAGGTATGTTGCAATAACTTTTGTTTAAGTTGAATCTTCATTTAAACTTGAAAATGTGACCTCAAAACTTCTTCCTTCATGGTTTCTTGCTCTCTAACTCTATTTACAACATTCATTGCTAGTATTTAATACCCATGACTCACTTATTTCACCCTTATTTAGACTCTTTATGGTTCATAAGTCTTGAGTATCTCATTTATGCATATTTAACCCCTTTCTCTTCCTTAGTTGAACCTAACTTTTGTAACTAGTATTTTTTTTTTCTCCCTTAAACCTAAAATTAAGCTCAAAATAAATATATTAGATCTATAACAAGGGTTGTAGCACCAAGTCAAGTTAAATTGAATAATTGAGTCTTTTATATTGTATATATTATATCATATATATGTTATTAGAGCACATATTTGATTCCAATGGATGTTCCTTTCTTTCAGTTGAAAAACCTTTGAGTTGGGTCATGTAAACTTCTCTCTAAATTCTTGTTCAAAAAGATGGTTTTCACATCCATTTGATATAACTTTAAACTCTTTAGGATGATGAACATTTCTAGACGAAGAGAAAAGTATCTATATATTCTTTTCGTAAAGAGAGGACCAATTTTGAATAAACGTTTTTATCCCACTTTCCATTAAAATTAACAATTAATTAGTTATCAGCAAAGTTGACCAATGGGATTTTCGACCAATAATTATTTATTTATTAAACCAAATTGAGCATTGTTACCATAACCAAAAAGTGGCATGTGGGCCAAGTTATAAAAATACGCTAACAAAGGCTTCCAAAAAAGCATAGAATAATTAACAATAGATTCAGCCTGAAGCAAGGCGTGAAGTAAACGAGAAGACAAGAGAATCATATAAACCTAATGTGAACAATGACTTTTGTCATATAGGAAAGTACAGCAACATCAGTTAGCTGGTCTTCCAGTAGTCAATTTCCTATGCATACTGGCCGTTGTGCCTTATATGAGGAAGAAGACTTGGTCACTTCAAAGAAACACTGTGTCTGTGAAGACAAAAATGCCCTCAATGGAGCCGAGGGTGTCTCATCATCTGTGTCTGCAGTTTCTTCTTCATGTATTGTTTCCAATCTCATTTGAATTTGGAGCCTGGACACGTGAAGAAAGCGAGCTGGTGCAACTGAGGAGAATGGTTTCCTGCATGAGTTCCTAGAGGCTTGTTTCATGGTCACAGATTGGGAGACTAGAGGTGGCTGCAGACTGACTGGAAAAACTGGCGCGGACAGCTGAGTATCAGCCATTTCTGGAATTTGGACTGCGATCCTTGTTCTTAGAGGAGAGGGAGGTGGCTTGGCCATTTTCACATGCCTTGTTGGTATATATAGAAGTAGACTCAAGTAGAACAGACTTGATTTTAGCTAAAATAACAATTATACCACTAGACCATACTAGGATACATACTATGTATTGATTTCCCCAACAGATAGGTTTAATAGGCTACAGATCATATGATATCTCCTTGGTCACACACTTACACATAATATAGACTCACATTTTTTTCCCTTTCGTAGATTTCGAAGATCAAATACCCATTTATTTTTGTTTTCTGAAAAATTAATATATAATATTTTAATAAATATTTTTGAGAAGAATGGTTATTTATTATTCCTATCCTTACATAACCGGATAACCAAATTTTGGTATATGTATAGAAAATCTAAAGTATCTGATCTCATTTGATGGAAAGTATGAAGGAAAAACTATGGTGTTGCTAATAATTAATGAGATTCTACATGATCAAGAATGGAAGAAAAACTATGGAAGTATGATGTCATCCTTTTCCTAATATTATGTTGGGCAGCTAAGAGTTTGTAGATCTATGTAATTAATGGAACTAAATGAGGGTATTTTAGCCATGTAGATCTAGAAAGAGCGGTGGCTAAGACAATGTTTAGCCATGTTCATTATGACCCCAGCAAACAATAAAGGTAAGCAACATGGCTGCTTTATGAATTAAATGCTAGATTGGAGGTATTTTATGGGTCTCTTTCCTTGATGAGAGCTCTTTGGAAAGGGTGGTTTTCGTTTCAATCCTCCTAGTGGATCAGTCTTTTTGACATTTTGTTACAAAAAATGACAACACTCTTTGAATGATCGATTAAGAAAAGTTAAATTTTTGTGAGAACAATTGTAAGAAATTGCTTTTTGCAGAGTTAAATTGAATTAGCTGGTGACCCCAATTTCGTTTTTGAACTTAGCAATTTGATCCTAAGCTTCTATAACCAATACCATGACTCCAAAAACCCTAGTACCACTTGGGTCACGATGGCTATGGATTTCACATCATCTGTGCATGAAAGCCATCTAAATATCTAGCATGCATGCATTTGGGTATTCTATATTTGACACCCATCTCTTATATATCATAGCCGACCTTCAAGTGGTCTGGCAGCAGGGTTTCGGGAAGTTGTTTCAGTGGATGAAGGCAAAGAGTGAGATTACTTAATTAGAGTTAAAGAACCCAAAAAGCACTTTTAGACTTTTTCTTTTAGAGGTGGATGAAATGTGGACCTTCATGACTGGGAGCATGCCCTAGACAGGAGGCAACTGCGAAAGAGATATAGACTGCTATCAGCCAAGACAAAAGTTGGGGTTTTGGATGAAGCCTTCGCTCCATGACCTTCATGTAAGGGATGATAGCAAAGTGACATCCTCCATATCTCTAACATTATTCATCTTGTACGTCAGTATCTGCGACTTGTTGAGCAAGTGGTACTGCCGGCTGTTCTATTCTCTTTCAGCAAGACCTTTTGACTTCAGGGTCCCTTAATGTCTTGTAGTGAATCCCATTTCTAAAGCCAATAGCCTCCATTGGAATACAGATGGACCTGGACCTAACCAGTGGTATAAGCCAGCAGCCTATCTCAGCAGGGAAGCGTAAATGTCTGGGTCCATAAGTAAGAAACTAATTCATCCTTCTCAAAGAGGATGATGAATAGACTGACTTGTGCTTGCTGTTTGTTCATAATTTTATACGGTTATACTCGCCTACTTTAACATGAAATAATGCACACAAATACTATAGATACGTTTATTTGATTATATTTTCAAAAAATTACTTAACAAGATTTTCAGGAACAAAATTTTCGATAATTTTCGATAGGAACCTATATATAAAGGATAGTTTTATTCATACTGAAATCTAGGCTTATGAAGGAAGGGTGAATGGCCAAATTGGAGGTCTTCCCTGGCTGTGCTTATTTCTCATTTCCCACTTGTCTCCAGTGGGCAGCCCCAATCAGTTTCCACCTAAAAAGAAACAGTTTTGCACATGTAAATGACTAATTCAAGAAAACGCGTCCGTTTACTAATTCAGAAGTAGGATTTCTTCGACGAAACGGCAATGAATTTTCCAGCCAGTCCGCCTCAACTCACTTGCAATGAGGTACGATCAGCCCGAGAAATTTCTTGGTGACATCATTGGTCACTATACATGCATGCAAAGCAATTGGGAATTCCTTTTCCACCAGGTAAGACAACCAAGTGCTCCCATCAAGTCCGCTAGCTGATATATGAGTCTATGACATTGTAACCGATAGGCTGGTCCCTTCCAAATTGATCTGAAAAGCGAAAAAGTAAAATGAAGCAATCGTACAAGAATAAACCTTCAAGAGACATCCCTTTTGTGACCATGCTTTGGCACATAACAATGCAATCCCTGTTGGGTTAGGTTTTTCGACCCATGAAGAGTCTCTTAAGCCCATATATTGGGCTATTTTTTTGGGTGCATTTTTCTAAACCCAAATATAGGCTGTATGTAGGGTTTCTTTTGGAGTATTTGAAAAAGCAAAATTGGTAGATTGTGGAAGAGGGGGAAAGAGGGAAAGATGAGGGCTGTTTTTATGGGCATTATTCTAGAGCTCAAGGGTGTGAATCAAGGTGTGAAGAAGAAGCTTTTGTGTGTGATTCCTTGGACTTTACATGTAGATGTTCTTGCTTCTACCATGAGTTCTTACAAGCTTGAATCATGGGCTAGGAAAGAGGAATTAGCTTGCATCATGGGCTAGGAGAGAGGAGGTTGTAGTGTAGTGTAAACAACAAAAAAATCTTCCTCCATAAGAAAAATTCATCCAACAAAAAGAGGAAAAAAGACTATGAAATAAATAATTAAAAGGAAAAAAATTGTCTATCTCACCTTCTATTATTTTTCATTGCGTAGAAAAGCAATCATAAGAATCCAATTCTAATAAAAACCACATTCTTAATATAATTAGAATTCCAAATCCTAAGAAGCTAAAAACTCAAAGATTAATAAAATAATTCTTATAAACTAACTATAGTTTTAATTTAATTAGGACATCTCTATTGCCTCTCTTAAACCATAATATGCAAGTTTAATCATTTCCATCATTTTCTTCAACTCAAGCAATGCTTCTACCTTGACTTGTTTTATAAATATGTCTACAATTTGATTTTTTGAAGAACAAAATTGAAGTATAATTTCTTTTTCTTGCACCAATATACGAATCCAATGAAATTTGATATTAATGTCTTTGCTTCTTAATTTCATAAAAAATTGGATCTCGATCAATGCAATTGTTGATTTATTATTAGAAGAAGAAAAATCTTTGTAGGTATCTTTTTAGTATGCTTCAAATCATAAGGCATATGATGCAATCACATTTCTTGAGTAGTGCCACTAGCAATTGTAGTATACTCAACTTCTACTGTTGACAAGGAAACCGCCTATCATTTCTTTGATGATAAAAAAACTTCTGAACCAATATAGAATGCATAACCTAACATACTTTTCGTATCTTTACATCACCTTCTCAATACTATTTATGTGTATAACATGCTTAATCATATCAGTACATTAATAAAAAATACCATTACTTTTCATACCTTTAATGTATCATAGAATACACTTTGCTACTTGAGTGAGACTAATGTGAAGACTCCATGAATCTTAAACTTTACCATTTTGTAGAAATTAAAGTCTCATTTAACAAAAGAACATATATATATATTTCCAACCACATATATAATTAATACAACTTGTATATAAATTAAAAGACATGTACTTTCATTTTCACCTTTATGTTTTATAACTCGAAAATGATCTTGATTTGATCTTTTGGCTCTACATTTAAACTTGTAATAATAGTATGTTTTTTAACTGTAATTTTAAAATAAGATTTATTAAATCTTAGACTTGAAAAATCATCTCTTCCTTCTTTTCGGACACATTTGGAATTTCCCCATCCATTCTTCAACTTTGATAAATTTTATTTGATTCAAAATGATCATGACTCTTTCACTCATCCAAGCTGTGAGAACCCATTAAAAAACTGGGAAGGGCCAATATACATTTAAGACTTAAATAAGGAGGAATGAGCTGTGGACCAAAATAGCAGGGTATGGCAGTCATTCATGCCCTGGATCAGAGGCCATAGTACTGCAGGGAGAGATAAAGAGATGACAAGGAGTGATTGGAATGTGACTTGTCTCTAATTTAATTTACATTTTGTGATGGATGCTTTCGTGCATGTGATTTGTTTGGCTGGGCAAGGACAAGCATCAGCACGGCTGTTCAACTCCCTATTACCAAGACTTCTGACTTAAGAGTCCTTTTTGCCAAATGGACCAAGACTTCAATCATATTTGATGCACCAGTTGAAACTCACCTTCCCAGGGCATGGCAATGATTTCTAGTCAAGCAGTGAGGTGAGGTGACATTGTGAAGAGCCTGGCTGGTGCCCTTCAAACTCGCCCGGAAAGAGAAAAAGCAAAAAAGTGGAAGCAATTGAAGCAGACAAATATCTTAAGAGATGCATCTCTTTTGCAGCAATATTGCTTTTGAGAAACAACAGTAGTACTGTACAGTACTCCTTCCAACGAGGGTATTCTCCTGAAGTGACTAGCTTGGACGTAAGACTCATCAATCCCATGCTTGCATGTGAAACTTTTAAAAACTTGGTCCCCTTTGAAAGCTTGAAGGGGCACACCTAACTCTCTTCACCCATAAATGCCTAATTCAGGAAATGAATTTAACTAGCCAGGATTGAAATTCAATCCAATGGCTCAGATTAATTAAAAAAAAGGTAAAAATTTATTTGTTGGGGTCGAAACTCAATCAATCCCATATCAGTCTAAATCTTTGTAAGTAATAGTTGAGATCTATTGATATATTGGATTAAAACATAGGTTTTGATACCCTTTCAAGTTTATAACCTATTTTTGATAATATATATATGATTAAAAACTTTCTTCTTGCCCTATTTTTTGGATTGTTGAAGGGTATGTTCAATATTTTTTTACCATTATTTATACAAATGACCTTGGAAGGAATTTGTAAACTTTCTTCTTACCCTTTACAAAACTTATCAAAATGAGTGACCCCTTCGAAATCATTATCATCACCTACCAATTTTTCCAAATATATACAAGCAAATCACAAGGCACCGCAGTGATTTCTAATCAAGAAATGAGGCGTGAGCCTGGCTGGTGCCTTTGAAATTGGTCCAAAAAGTGCAAAAGCAAAAAGTTGAACCACACAAATATCTTCCGAGATACATTCTTTTGAGGAAAAACAGTACTGTAAAGTCCTTCCAACGAGGGAATCTCCTGAAGTGACTTGGAACTTGGAAGTAGGACTCATCAATCCCATGCTTGCATGTGAAATTTTACGGAACTTGGTCCCCTGTAAACTGATCTAAAACCTGAAAAAGCAGTACTTGACCTAACAAAAAAGATGTCTTTTATTACCATGCTTTTACCCATGGTAGCTACCACTGAGCGTAACCCAAAAGATGGCTTGGAAGTTCCAGAAATCAATCCAATGCAGTCTAAACCCTAAAACCCATATAATTCTTTCTTTTCTTTTTTTAAGTGTTAAATTATTAAAAATGAATACTATTTGGTATCAAAACATATAAATGCACCTTCTCAAAACAAATTTCATTTTGTTTTTTTTTTTTTTGGCTTCTAAAAAAAAGCATCCAACTATCATGACATACTACAGCCAACAAGGTTTAGAATGTAAGGGTTAGAAGAAAAAGACTACAGAGTCATATGATCCCAACCTAAATCATGACTTCATAATATGTGAAACCACATCTCATTAAATGATTCTATTTTACATCTTCCAGTAGTTAATTTCCTGGCACAATGCCATATTTGATTTATACGAGGAAGAAGGCTTATTCACTTCTAAGAAACACGCTGACTGCTGCGAAGACCAAAATGCTGCCAATGGAACAGGGGACGACTCGTCATCTCCTTCTGCAGTTCCTTCTTCATGTATTGTTTCCAACTTTTGCTGCATTTGGAGCCTGGACACTCGAAGAAATTGAGCCGGTGCAACAGTGCACAAAGGAGTTCGTCCGGAGCTCTTAGAAGCTTTCATCATGGGTTGGATAAGAAGAGGTTGCGAGGTGACGGGAAGGACTGCTGGGGTTACCTGAATATGATCCATTTCTTGATTTGTATGGAACCCCAAGTCTATGCTTGGTTCTAACTTCTAAAGAAGGCGGTTGGCATGGCCGAGTTAGCATCCTATGTTGGTATATATAGAAGTAGAAACAAGTATAATAACCACGATTTTTCTTAAAATAACAAGGGTGCCACTAAATTCACTAGTGTATATAATTCATCTTCACTATGTTTACAGCCAAACTATATGCAGATGTCTTCACATTGCTCAAAGCCAAATTAATCCCACCTCCTGCAACTTGAGCTTGTCCTCCTTAATAATTCGGTTTTTTCATTCAGTCGGATTTAGCTCAAGTTAAACAGTCCACAGCAAGAATGAAGATAATGGCAACCAAGTTCTATCACTCACAATGATCAATTCTTAATCCCTTTGTAAGAATCACGAATCATACAAATTATCATTTTATTATAAGTTAGGATCAATTAATCTTCCCTGTTTGTTTTCAGAAATAACATAATGATCAGTTTAAGTTTGTAGTATTTCTAGGAGGAATAATAAATACTACACTGACTGACTATATGATAAAATTCTAGTTCCAAAAAATTTTCCTTGGTTATGACTGCAAAAATTTATCTTCCAATGCTATCTATTCTTCATAAACTCCCCTTCACAGAAAATAAAAATGCTATATATCACCATTTTATTTGTCATTTCACTTCGATCGCCTTCCTTTTGCAAGTAGAATTAAAGAGAGAGGTTACTGTCAATAATTTTCATTCTTTTCCCTATACACCAGTGAATAATGATGCAGATGTAATTTATGGAACCAAACAAGGATGGACTGGGGATCGAGCTCAGAACGCGTAGTGACTGAGATGAGTCCATGGCCATATGCTGAAAGGCCTTAGCAATAAAAAGGATGGCAGCATGGCTGCTTTGTGAATTAAATGCAGGTTTGGAGCTACCCGCTCTCTCTTTCAATAAGGACTTTTTGCAAGGACCACCTTTCAGGATGTTTGGACCACTGAATTCAAATGGATTAATATTGGATACGGATGAAATTTTGGCAGTATTGTTTTTGCTATATACATACTTTGGGCAAATAACTCACTATTCCAAGAGCTAGAAAGATATAAACCACTTGGATTACAAGGCTTATATATGGATTCCATATAACCTGTATATCAAGTGATACGAATTTCCTTCAGGCATTTGCACGTTCTCTGTTGTCACTGTTTTATGTAATCCATGTTTCACTCTATGCTATACACAAACCTTCAATATATACAAATTAGCCCTTTTAACCACCCATATCGTATATCGGATCTAGTCACTTCCCCTACTGTTGTCTGATAAGCCATGCTCTTGAGAAATCAGTTTCAGTCGGTGGCTAAAGCATGTGGATGTATATGATGTGAAAGAACAAAAAAGCACTTTAAAGGGCACATTTAATTAAAAAAAAAGACATTTTCTTTATGCAGGGTGAATGAAATGTGGACATGTAGCTGGGAATGCGACTGCTATTGCCCTGGCTAAGAGGCTAATGTGGGAGAGAGATGGATAACCATATCACCAATACATGGATGGGCTTTTGGGTGCAGCCATGAGTCAATGACGATAGGATGATTGCAAGGTGACGAGAGTACGTTTCCCGGCCCTTCATGTGTTTGATGCTTTTGTGCATGTGATTCGTTGGGCCACACGCTGCCTGTTTCTCAATCCTCTATGAATGAAGGACATTTTGAGTAGCTGGCATTGTCTTGTTGAATGTTTTCTCATTGGTCTGAATTTGGATTAGCTAGCTCCAATTAATGAATGTTTGTAAGGAATTTTTAGATACTACAGAACTTGTATAAATGTATAAAAATGGAAGCTGTATATAACTTGCTTACTGGAGTTCTTAATGTAGTTTTGTGACCATATTGATGTACCTCTCTTGTATATTACAGGCTCATGAACAAACAATCTCTCCTTTAAGGATTCACACAAGTTGAACAATCCAATAATCGTATTACTTTCTTTGTACATAGAATTTATCCTTCAAGCAGAAAACCTGAAGGCATGAGCTATATTTTTCAGATATGAGAAACAATAATGATGGTATGGTCCTCTATGATCACTCAATGTCAAGAAACTTTAACCTGGCCCGTTCGTTATTGCTCGGTGAATTCTATTTCTAAAGCCCCAGCAGGTCCAACAATGGAATGGGAAATTACCAGAAGCCAATAGAAGTTGGATAATGAGCCATTTATAATTGATGTTCAAGAAGATAGAATTAAATTTTCTTTCTATAAGTGCAGTAGGAATGGTGTTGCTAAAAGTTCATCCTTCTCATACTGCATGGCACATATCCGTTTGAAGACTGCAGAGTAGGGATGGTGACGCCTGATCTCAATTCCAGGAGGTAAGATGATCAGTTGGTGACATCATTGCTCAGGTATGCATGATTGATGATAAAACTAGTTGGAAAACTCAGCCTCTCACCCAGTAACAATAGTCTCTAATCAAGCCAATTAGCTAATATATGATCTCAGCAGGATAAGGTCCCCTTTATGATCCAAAAAGGGAAAAAGCGGAAGTAATTGAACCAAACAAAAAGCGTATCTTCAAGAGATATCTCTTTGTAGCCATGTTTTGACGTATAGCGCGGCCTATATTCCACCAGTGGGCGCCTCTCCTGAAGTGATCGACTTTGAAGTATGATACATTTAATCATTTCCCGTCAATGGCAAGTGTGGGCGTCGGCACTACCCTATAAAATTGATTAGGCCTCCTTGATTCGGACTTGGGAATAATTCAAGCCTAAATATAGTGATATCGTTGGCTGTTATTTGAGCAAAGGGAATTAGAGATGATAGAGTTAGTGAGTTAGATTAGTCATTTATAAGTTGATAATTTTGCTTCAAATAATACTGGTCAGAAGCTTACTATATATAGTGACAGGTTAGACGTGGATATCAAAATCATCACTGTCCCTCCTATTTGAAGTTTGAACTCAATAAGCTTCCTAATCAAGGAATATTACCGTCACTATCCCCTACTCCCTTCCATCAACAAGCTCACGATGTAAGATATATACTATAATCACTAGTTTTTACTTTCTTTACTTTCTTGTCCTTGTACCTCCTCACTCTTTCCGGTATAGATACTGTCCTCATGACAAGCACAACGAAAATGTCAAGTCTCATGGATTGTAGGGCTAGTTAGAACACTTGAACTCCTACACTATAGCCACGAATAAACTCTAATGTTATTTGTAACAATATGCTCCCCCCTTATTAATATTATACACTGGCCTAATGGGTTATTGTGATTTTAAAAGGCATAACTACAAGAAGACAATTACATATTTGTCAAGAACTTCTAGCCAACATAGGATATCATATTGTCAATTTTAGGAGCAAAGTTGTAGAAGAGTATTTAGAAGTAGAGTAAGATATGTAATTAGGACATTTTAGTAGGCTAATAACAATACGTGTAATATCAATTCAAGGCACAAAAATAAGATAACGAAAGCTCGAATTAGAGTTGCACATTAAATGAGGAAAAAGGAGTGAAGCACTTGAGCACTAAGTGTTTTCTTGAAAAATTATGTGTTTAATGATGCATCCATTAAGTTATATTGTCATTACCCTATCCAGCGGAATTGCTCCAAACTTTTGACACTTTTGATGAGGAAAAATTTTCAAAAAACTAAGATGAAACTTGTCACTATACAAAATAAATAGGGCTATATCAACACTATTTCTCCATCATGAAACAAAATAAGAACCACAATGTATGTAACAATATACTTCAAACTTTGAATAAATTCAGTTGAATTTGAAGTTTTTTCTTTGATTTTAGACAACATTAATTCCAGCCTTCCAAACATGACAAATGACTCTCATCTTGTTACCTCTTAAACCACAACTCGTCTTCTTGCCTCTTAAACCATGAAAAGAATTAAGATTGTTTAGAATAAATTGTCTCATTTCTTGAAGTGATTAGTTTGAAACTTGTAACTTGTTTGATTTTGGTTATTTTTCATCTCTTTTTTTTTTCTTTTTTGAGATTTTGTATATTTATTATAACAGTTGTCGTCTTTTGTAATGATTATTCATTGCAAGTCTTTTAAAATAGATCCCCCACAAAATACAATATATAATTTTTTTTATTTTGCCCAAAAAAAAGGAAATATTACTTGAGTTATGAAAGAATGATTTCAAAAAGAAATGGGTCGGATTGATAGGACAGAGTTTCTATCCAACTATATGTGTTTATATATATATATATATATAAAGTCTTATAACTAATTTTTTTAAGGTTAGAAAGTCTTAACTTAATAATTAATTCAATAATGTTAAAACTTTTTCAAGGATTTATAAGTTTTAATATATATCGATCACCTCTTAATAAAAATAATTTTTCTTTACTTCTGAGAATTGATATACCCACATCTAAGGAGGCATCGGATTTGAGATAGTATGTTCTCACATGTCTCACCCAACACCCAACTTTTCTTATATTTGTTAATTTTATTTTTTGTAAGTATCATTTGTTACATGTGGTCAAAAAATAATATGTTTTTGTCAAATAGGAAATTTTCTTCACAATTTGTATCCATATCATAATCATTTTTTGTTCAATATAAATTTATAAATTGTCCTCATACTTTTCTTTTTTTTTTTTTTTTTTTTTGGAAAGACATTTAAGATGTTTTCTACATATGAAATCCTTTTAAAAAAAACAATTTTAAATGGTATCATGCATATTCTTTAAATATTTTATAAAATATTGCATAATAATATTTTTAAAAATATAATATTATTTAAATTAAAAATCCAATCCAAACTTGAGGTTGTAGCTTTGGTATGCTATCCAA
This sequence comes from Vitis riparia, assembly GCF_004353265.1. Taxonomy (NCBI): domain Eukaryota; kingdom Viridiplantae; phylum Streptophyta; class Magnoliopsida; order Vitales; family Vitaceae; genus Vitis; species Vitis riparia. Next base: position 12,752,601 of record NC_048440.1, on the reverse strand, counting down.
AATAAGTTCCCATACCTACTCAATAAGAACCACGTATCACCCATTGCACCAATGCATTTCAACTTTAGACTTCCTCTGAATTTTGAAAATATATATATATATATATATATATATATATATAAAAGGACAGAAAGAAACTGTGGAACCGGGAGGCGTGGAAGAATAGAAGCATTTCGTACAAGATTGCATTTGCACCTCATTTGCAATGCCATGGATAAGAGGGAAGATATCGGATAGAGATGCCAGTCTCTATCTCAAGAAAAGTCTTTATTTGTTTTATTTATGAAAGTCTTTGGCAATCTAAAGTAAAGTCTGAGCTTTATTTTTATGAAAATCATGGACAAGGCATGAAATTAAAATGACTAAACTCGTATTTTCATTAAATAATTTATGAAGAAGTTCTACGAAGTGGGTCAAAAAGATTGATTTTCAAAATGAATGGGACAGCATTTTCTTTTCAAGAAAATTTAGGCAAACCGATAATTCTAAAAAGTGAGAAATGGAAGAAATCGATCCAAACAAAGGGCACACCTGTATGTAAGGTACCTTTTGGTATAGCCAAAAGTTGACACATTGCATTTCCTGTGGTCCCAACAATTAATACCAAAAGCAAGAGGCGGCACTACCTGCTAAGAATGATTAATACTAATTGACCATGACTCGTGAATTATTTTCAGCCAACAATTTTCCTTATAAATCGTACCCAAATGGTGCATGCTTCTTGCTCATCCACAACTGCTTTCTTGCCTTCCCAATCTCTTCTGCTGCAGTTCTCTCTTCACCTCTTCTCCTCCTATTATCTTCCAGTACCCAACCTCATGGCAAGTTCTCGAGTTGCTAGGTTTGCTATGGAGGTTGCACCACCCCAATTCATCACTGTCATGAGGCACAGAGCCACAAAGATGTTAGATACAATTACTGAAGAAGAGAGAGATATCAGCACAAGCAATTCGGCTTCAAAGACAGCACCTCCTGCTGCTGCTGCTGCTAATTCTAATTACTTTTTCCGAAGAGGTTCAAAGACCTTTTTCCATCTTCAGTAACTACAATCCTTTGTTGCAAACGGATGCACTGTTTTCTATTTTCATGAGAAGTCACTGATTTCAGAGGGTAGTACCCTTTTTTTTCATCAAAAATCTCAATGGGTTTTTTTTTGGAAGGCCGTACTCCTTTTTTCTACAAATCAATGTGCTCTCTTTTAGTTCTGGGAAATGGGTTGAAGACTAAGCTTTGCTGATGCTGTAGATACACCCTTTTGTATCAGCAAATCGTGTAATAAAAACAAGAAGTTGCGTTGTAGTTTCATCTTATTGTGTTCAAGAGCATTCCCTAAGCATCCAAGTACTATATGGTTAAAATACTTTGCATATATTGCTTATTACTAATCTTCACCTTAAGGGGGAAATTTTTTTGGCATAATGATGTATTCTATTATATATTGAAAGGTAATGGCACACATGATGGTAACTGTTCTACAGGGAATATAATCCTAATTTATATATATATATATATAAAGATTTACGAAGAGAACACGATATGAAAAAAAAAATAAAAAATTATATAAGTAAATTCTTTTCCCAATTGGGATTTGAACCTAGAACCTCTCACAAACCCTCCTCATCCCTTTACCACTTGAGTTTGGCCTCAAGGGCAAAATGATATGAATAATAATTGGGTTAAAAACATATACCCACATTAAACACAAATCGTGTAACCTATCTAATACATTCAATAATTAAATCTTCATATTTATTAATCAAGTTGAGTTAGATCTTATATAAATCTATATGATTAATGTACCAATCAGATATATTTATAACTCAATTGACCTATTCATTAAAAAGCAAATTTAAAATGAGTCAAATATGGTTTAAATAGTTTCAAATTATAATTAAGTTAATCAACATGATTATTAAATGGGGTTGATTCAGGTCAAATATATTTTATACAGGTTGACCTAAAAACTACCTATTTATTAAATAGGTTATACAAGTCAACACAAATTTGAGCCAAACACGATTATATTTAACCCAAAGCTGCGAAAAGCATGTTGGATTCAAGAAATAAGCAGTATCTTTTTAAAGTAACTTTGAAGATTATAGAATAAGAAGAAAGACTGTTTTCAGAACTTTTTAATAAGGTTCAAGTGGGAAAACCAGCCTCTATACTAGCATTTTATGCACAAATCAGTTTGGTAAAGAACTAGTACCCTAGTTGAAATAAGAGCTAGCTGTTGCAATTTGATTGTTGGTACCTTTTTTTTTTCTGGTAACACCAAAATTCCAAGGTATGATAGCTTCAAACTTCAATCCAAATTTCATTGATTGGTAATTGTTGCACCCACTGCCTCAAGCCAAAACCAATACCCTAGAGTTGGTAATGCCAAAACAAAAAGGGGTGAATGGTATAGTCTCCATTGCCAAACATGCCCAGAATTTTTCACAGTATGAACACCTTCAGAAGATAAATGAAGAGTTCAAGATGTTTCATTTCAAAAAGACTCCAAGGAAGTGGATAAGAAAAAGTGAATATCATCAAGTTGTTGAGGCCAAAAGAGAAGGGAATGAATAATATATAAAAAATTATGGAAAAAAAATGCCACTTAAACATAGAACACACTCTCCCCTTTTGTAAAGGAAGCATAGCATCCCAAGAGAGAGAGAGAGAGAAGATAAAATAACTTTTCCAAGCTGAGAACTGAGCAGAGAGAATGGCCTGAAGAATTTTTTTTTTTTTTTTTGATAGGAAACGACAAAGGAATATATTGATAAAAAGAAGGTACAAATAGAAGGATGAGGAATCCTCCCAACAAAGAGAAACAAGACTACAAGTAATCAAATATAAGAAAGTACAAAAAGAGAAAAGTAGACACTCTAGTTACACGCCGCTAACCAATCAAGTTGTAATATGTTAAGAGGAATCCCCTTAAAAACCTTAGAACAAAAAGCCCAAAAAGAAGTAAGAAAACAAATAGAATCCCAAAGATACTCGGCATTCCTTGCTTTGTCCTCAAAAATCCTTGCATTTCTTTCCCGTCACACCACCCACATTAACGCGATGCACGCGTTTTGCCATAAGACAATCCATCTCTTGGAAGATCCAAAACCATTAAAATCACTAGATAACATGTCAGAGATGCTCCTTGGGGAAACCCAATCCATCTTTGCTGATTGGAATAATCTGTGCCACAACCCCATCGTCAAAGAGCAATGAAGGAAAAGGTGATTTACTGTTTCTCCATGCTTCATACACAACTTACATATGTCAGGGCTAAGTGCTTTGTAGGGTCTTCTCAATTGTAGCAAGTCATTAGTATTAACCTTCTTGTGAGCCACCAACCAAACAAATGACTTGACTTTGAAAGGGACTTGAGCATTCCAAACAATCTTGGTAGGGAAAACTGGAGGTGACTCAGAATATTGGGATAAGACCAGAAAGAAAGATTTGACTGTGAAAAGACCTGAAGGAGATAAGGACCAGGATCTTTTATCTGGAACGGAAGGTGATATGCGAAGACGATCAAAAGATCGCATAAGGCCCTCTAAATCTTCTATCTCAGAATCAGAAAGATTTCGGCGAAAATTGAAATTCCAAGAGAATGGGTGGGTATATCCAAGAATTGATGAAATAAGAGCATTTTTATTCGTGACTACGCTAAGTAATCTTGGATATTGGACTCCCAAAGGTTGTTCCCCCCACCACAAGTCATCCCAGAACCGAATTCTATCTCCATTACCTACCACAAACCGAGTAAACTTTGAAAACTCTTGGTAGACTAGTGCAATGGCCTTCCAAGGACAACGATGAGACCATCTAACTATGTTGTTGACATCCCAGCCATTGGAATGTGATCCATAAATGCTTAAAATAACCTGATGCCACAGAGCTGAACCCTCCCTAGGATATCTCCACAACCACTTCCCTAAAAGAGCGACATTCCTTATAGATATCTTTCCAAAACCCAATCCCCCTCTCAATTTCGACTTACACACTACGTCCCAATTAACCAAATGGTCTCTTTTGCCTTCCCCTACGCCTGACCATAAAAAATCTCTTTGCATTCTCTCAATTTTTGCTGCCACAGAGGCGGGAATCTTAAACAAGGAAAGAAAGTAACATGGCATATGGGTGAGACAAGATTGAATGAGGGTTATTCTGCCTCCAAAAGATAAATATGCCTTCTGCCACCCATCTAATCTCCTTGATATCCTCTCAATCACAAGATCCCAAAAGTCACACACCTTAGGATTCCCTCCCAGAGGAAGACCCAGGTAAAGTATAGGTCACCCAGAAGCCTTGCAGTTAAGCATCTCGGCCAACCTAGAAAGGTGATTCTGCTCAAGATTAATACCATAGATATTGCTTTTGTCAAGATTAACTTTCAAACCGGAAATATGCCCAAACACTAGCAAGACATTCTTAAGGGTCATCATATCCTCCTCCCGAGAGCTGGAAAAGAAAATGGTATCATCTGCAAATTGTAAGTGGGAAACCCTTGTTCTGTTCCTACCCACCCTGAAACCCTCCAAGACGTTTCTCTCCTCAGCTTTCAATAACATCCTACTCAATACATCTGCCACTATGGTGAACAAGAACGATGATAAAGGGTCTCCTTGTCTTAAACCTTTAGATGCCTTAACCCACCCTTTCACATTACCGTTCACCAAGACTGCAAAAGAAACTGAGGACAAGCAACCTCTCATCCATTTCCTCCATCTAAGACCAAACCCTTTCATCTCCAACACATGATCCAAAAAATCCCAACTCACATGATCATAGGCCTTTTCAAAGTCAATTTTGAATACAACTCCTTCCTCCCCTGATCTTCTTTTCTCATCCACTATCTCATTGGCTATGAGAACTGCATCCAAAATTTGTCTCCCTTGAACGAAGGCTCCTTGAGTAGAATGGATGGTCTCGTGAAGTACCCCTCTTATGCGCCCTGCTAACACCTTGGCTATTATCTTGTATAGACTAGTGATCAAGCTAATAGGTCTAAAGTCTGAGATTCTCCTTGACATGCTTTTTTTGGGTAACAGAACTATAAAGGAAGCATTGGTGCTTTGATTAATAATTCCGCTCCTATGAAATTCTGCAAACACTTTCACTAGATCCTCTTTTATCACTTCCCAACAATCTTAAAACACTGCAATGGTAAATCCATCCGGCCCCGGAGCCTTATCCCTGTCCATCTGAAAAATAGCCTTAAAAATCTCTTCTTCAGTAAAGGGGGATTCCAACCTAAGCGCACTCTCTCCAGATATAGGGGACCAATCTAAGCCTTCCACTCTCCAAGGCTCTCCAGGAGGACTCGTGTAGAGCTTTTCGAAATACCTTAATATCTCCTCTTTTATGCTCTCTGAATTATTCATCATTAGGCCATTTTCATTCTCCAACTCCTTAATAAATTTCCTATTTCGCCTACCATTGGCCACCTTATGAAAAAATTTTGAGTTGCAATCCCCTTCTTTTACCCATTTCACCCTAGCTTTTTGTCTCCAATGTATTTCTTCCCTCAAAATCAACTCCTCTAGCTCCCCTTTTCTTAAAACTCTTTGGGCTAAAAGTTCATGGGATAGGCCCCCTTCTTGCTCCAACAAATCAAAGTTAACTAAATCAGATAAGATATCTTTTTTCCTTTTACTTAGCTCTCCCAAAGAAGCCTTATTCCACTCTTTCAATTTGGCTTTAACAAACTGTAATTTCCTCATGAACTTGTGCCCTTCCCACCCATTTCCTTGAAACTCCCTCCACCATCTTCCAAAACTCTTCTTAAAACTAGGATGTTGCAACCACATATTCTCAAACCTGAACGGCGTTGGACCCCACTTGAACGGATTAGTTTCCAAGACAATCGGCCAATGATCCGATGTCCATCTTGGCAGTACTCCTTGAATACTTTGAGGAAATACTTGTTCCCACTCATTTGAGTACAAGAAACGATCTAATCTCTTGCAAACTGGATTCTCTTGCATGTTTGACCAAGTAAATGATGCACTCCTTAAAGGTAAATCTATCAATTTGCAATCTCTTATGAAATCATCAAAATCCTTCATGCTTGGGGTTAATCTAGAACCGCCCAATTTTACTGAACTTCTCCTTATGACATTAAAGTCGCCGCCCACACACCAACGCGGATAAGCAAGCCCACCAATGTCTGAAAGCTCCATCCAAAAATCCTACCTGAGAGCTGAGTTGTTTGGACCATAAACTGCAGATAGCCATACAGATTCGCAATCGTCCAATGCGAACTTGATTGAGACCGAAAAAGAACCTAACACTACCTCCTCCCTGCACAAGTTTTAGCGTCCCATATGATCAAAATCCCACCCGAAGCCCCACATGCCGGAAGGGCTGCCCAATCCTTATTTCTGGCTGTCCAAACACTACCCACGAATCTTCTATCACACTCCTTTTTTGTTTCCTGAATCATCACTACATCCGGCTTTTCTGATCTCAAAAAATCCTTAACCACCCTTCTCTTTTTCTTTGAACCCAAACCCCTGGTATTCCAACTGATTATCTTCATGTGAAACTCTCTGACCCTAATCTCCGAACCAAAACCAATTAGTCTCACAATCCTGTGGAGCATCTGCTCTTCCTCCTGGAATATACCTTGATATCCAGAGTCTTTAAAACCTCACGTACTTTTGCCATTTTCCTAGGGGACAGTCCTTCTATTTGGAACTCGCCTGAAGGAGAGCCCGCAATACCTCCCAAGTTAACTGTATCCTTATTGGACTCCTTGACAGGAGATCTTAAATTAGTTGAGAGAGAATTGACACTCTCAGGCATCTGGTAAGGACAAGCAAGTTGGATCACCTCCATTTCCATTTCTAAATTAGGGATATCAACAGGAGTTTGACCATCATCGTTGACTTTTTTGAAAAAAAATTCAGAGTTTACTCGGTTTTCCATAAGTACCAGAGATTGAGAAGCTGAGTCGGAAAGCAAGGGGGTAGGGGGACTCAGAATGTGGACGGAAGGATTCAAGAGGGATTTAGTGGAGCCACTAGAAGGGGGTATATATGGATGGGTGGAATTAAAAAGTGAAGGCGTTACCTCCAGAATTTCCGCAACCATCGAATCACAGTTCCCCATCAAGCTAGGCCCTTTACCTCTCGTTTCTGGCGAAAATGGCTTAACCATGACTATTGAGCCACGAGAATCAGACCCCACTCGGCCCAAAAAACCTTCCATATCTTCGTCGGATGAAAAAATGTTCAGATCTGCTTCCTTTCTCGGCGACGCATCCCTTTCCCCTAATTTCTTCTTGCGAAACCTTGGAAAACACGGAGAAAAGAGAGGGCTTGCATTTAATCCTCTGTTCGCCTGAGATTCGGCGCCTAAATCGTCTGTCTTTAGGTCCTCTTCGCTGTCCACCTTGATTTTTCCACGCGAAATGGGCTCGCTACTGCACCGGATACCTTGTCGGTGCTCTGAGCTTGGGGGAAAGAAGGTTGACCACAGCTTCCTTGAACCGTACAACACCTTCTTCTCTGCTAGCCTGCTCGACTGAAACTCGAGGAGTCCAGGAGCTGATTTCCCCTTTTCGATTGCAGAAGATGAGTCTTCTTCTTCCTTGCGTAACGACACCACTGTCTCAACTGGGGTAGCCTCTTCTGGGCTTAGTCCCAAGCCCAGCAGGCCTTTAAGCTTGCAGCCCATTGTAACTGCACTTGGATCAATATTTGCCAGCGACTGGGCCTTCCTCTCACGGGCCCGACAGCCCACATCAGCGATGGCCTCATTTTCTCCAGCCCAATCTCCTCCTTCTCCACCAATCCCGTCCATCCCATCTATTGACTTCAGACGAGACTGCGACGGGAGTTGGCAGCCCTTACCCCTTTCTCCCTCCTTCCAATGTCTGCTATCTTCCCCAACACGGTACCTTCCCTCCGCCGTTGATCTGCCGCACTCCCCTCGTCTTCCTCCACCCGTCCCCGTGTGAGAAGCGACAGCCACCCGAGTCGACTCACCCTTTTCACTACCTCTCCGTCTTTCTTCGTCTCCGACCACAACGACGACGACTGTAAACACCCAATCCCCATCAGTCACCTCTAACATAGCTGGAAGTATTGCCCTATCCTTCATTACGATCTTTAACCTCGCCCTGCTGAGATCATATAACTTCAGCGTACGCCAATCGATTTCATTTACAGACCCCCATTGCTCCACAATCTTCTTCAGGTGAACCTCCGACCATAGGTGAAATGGCAACCCCCTTAATTCGATCCATCCTTCTCTAAATTTCCCGTCTAATTCCGCATTTTCCTTCGACAACCATCTTCGCAACTGAATGATGTTCCTTTCCCCAACCCTTAACTTCCTCAAATCATGGAGAAATATGGCTTCCTCGGTTGTTTCAACGAAAAATACACCCTTTCCAGCTGAAATGGGTACGATCGTTACCACGCCATTCTTCCCTAAGCTTCTCGCCACCAATCTTCCAACCTCAGCCCAATTCTCCCTGTCAAACTTGCTTTCACATACCACAGCTCACGCCCACCTCCCCACTGGAACTAGACCGCCTCCTCTTGGTCCTTCGTCACTAACTGTCTTGGCATAGGATCTGTGCATCGAACCCACTTTGTTGTGAGGCCAACTTTCCCCTCTTATATTCCTTCCTTTTTCTGCTGCACTCGGATATGGGACCACCAGCATTGTAGCTAACGCTTTTTTGATACTCTCCCAACCTCTGCCCTTGTCACCCTCAGGAATGATTAGAACGGAAGGTTTTCTGTTGGTAGCGAACTCCGAGATCCTTATGAACCTTCCATGGTTGTTAAAGCCCACTTCCAACAGATGAGCCCTGCATTTTCCCCTGAATTTTTTGTTGAAACCCATATGACTCTTCAATGCTAAGGCTTTCATCAAGCATTCAACCAACCACCCAACTGCCTCCTTTTCAAAACCTAATGCAAAAACAGAGCCTCTACTTATCTCTGTCATCGAACACCATTCACCTCCTTGCTCGCCTTCCAACCTAATCAAGAAGGTCTTCCTCTCAATCAAGACCTTCACCGTCTTCCTCTCAACCATTCTCATCCTGAAGAATGGCTATCATCCAAAGAAAGAAAGGGTTGGGAACAACCTCAGGCCCTCCGGTTAATTCATCGAAGCACTAGTATGAAGGGTCCCCTATCTCTACATCGATTTTGTATCTTTCAGAACCATGATCATTTATCTAGAACATCTAAATGGGTAGGTGTCATCCTTTTCCATCCGAGTTATCTCTAATAATGAAAGGGAACAGGCTGTGGTTTCAATACTTCAGATTAACAGGCATGCCCTTCAAGCATGGTCGAGTGGTAAGGGGTTGAGGTGGGAGGTGGGTGCTTCTAGGTTGAGTTAGATATTCTTCATTAGATATTCTTCATTAGCACAATTTTATCTTCTACAACGTGAAGCAACTAATAACAATCATTTCTATCAAACATGATGTAGTAAGATTACATCATCACTCATTGCAAAAAAGATATATTATCATTTACTTTAATCATTGCATGTTAACACAGATAATATTTTTCAATACCAATTGAAAAAACATAAACAGTTAGTTTTGTTTGATGTAATTCCTTGTTTCTTCTACCCAAACTAGGGTTAGGGCATAAATCATTTTTGAGCTATGTCCTCTTTTTTCCTTAGACATCCCCTTTCTGAGAAAAGTTAGTAGAAAGGATGTTAACTTTTAGGCTGCAAGCAATTCAATATTGTCAACAATGGTAACAACAATTCAAAGATACAACTAAAATACAGAATATACGGCCAAAAACAGTAGTCCTCACCTCCTATGTCCTGCAAAATGGACTTCATTACAGGAAGACTTCCTGCTTATGAAACAAACTATTCCTTCAAGTGCTTTTCTTGTTTTCTTTTATCTGCTCCTGAAGACTTGAAATTGATTTTGCGCTTCCTGGTTGTTTCTGATACAACTGTATCTTTCAGTTTCTCCAATGCTGATTGAAAAGAAAGACCAGGTTCAGTGTTGGTAAGGCATGCAATAATCCCACTCCATCAAAAAGGAGAATTCAAGTATTATTCACTTGGTCCACACTCCAATAGGATGACCTTTTAAAATGTAAGGACATAGAAGTCCCCATGCAGCACAATACCACCAACATGATGCACCTATTAAAGTTCAGTTGGTGAACCTTAAAACCTATTTTTACCTCTTCTCCTTGATAAGTGATTAAGAAAATTAGATTATTGAGGTAAACCATCAAGGCAGTTCAAATCATGCAAACTAATCAAGTTCCCTAATCTTGAATATCCTCTAAGTGAGACCCTGAACAGATTCCCTGTAATGACTCTAATGCTAGTAGTTTATCCAGTCAATTGCTGACTTCTTTATACAAAAATAAGAGCAGAGAAATTACCAGAAACGTAAACAGAGTGAAGTGCCTCAATTGAATTTGAAGCAACAGAGTGAACAGGACATGAGTCGCTGTCAGCTTTCTGCAACAGCTGCTTGAAACGCTTATCCTGAATCAATTGAAAGAGATGATCATTTACACAATTTTATGGAAATGATAAGAGTTGAAATAAATAAATAAATAAAACATGTTTCAAAGATCACTTTTGTTTTCCTTTAACACCCAACAGATTAAAAGGGTTCTCTAAAGAAACATTGACCTAGCTTCAATTTAGTTTTCCAGTTTTGGGGGTGGCATCCCTATTCAAGCAAACAATGATCGAGTAAAACAGAATAACAACCTAAGAGACACCCAACCAAACTCCCCTCTCTCAAAACACAAAAATTCCCGTCATTTTTGGCCTAAGGGAAGAAAGGTCTACCACTCTCTTTTAGCTCCTCCATAATATTTTTAGTATCAAAAATAGCCAAAGATTATGTGCACAATTTTGCAAAGAGGTCATGTGCATCCAAATATGAGACACCAATGGCTTTTGAGATCAGTACTAATAAATACCTTGATGCAGACCATCCAAGTACTGCTCTCATCCACAAGAAAATGTTAAGATTCAAGTATTAGCTTCAGTGATCTGCGGACCAAACAAGGATGCAAATTAATCTGACTTTGCCAATCATAGCCAGTTCAGACTGAGCCACAGCATACCGAAGCAGCGTTTATTTAAGCTGGCTTATCTCAGGAACAAATTTCAGGCACTTGAGTTTAAACCGTCAGGACTCTAGCAAATAAGTTGATATACATTGTTGGCCTACAACCTAACAACTTAAATTTTTGGGAAAGTTTATAGCCTAACATAGTATTAGATCTTTGGTTGTTGGGAGGTCATGAGTTTGAACCTCACCATATGTTTATTTCCCTCAATTTACTGAGTCCATGCGCAAATCCCAAAAAAAGCTGCCCAAGAGGTAGTGTTAGGGCTCTATCCCAAATTAATTAAAATTTTTGATATACATTGTTGGCCCACAGCCTAATCGCTTAAGCTTTTAGGGTAATTGGTAGCTCAACATACACTAAATTCAGGCAAGCCCTACCTTTGCTGAAATCTATCTTGCCTCAAAATTTAAGAGAAAGTGTTTTTATGTTTCCATCATATATTAGATATTGTTATGAAAAACTAAATTCACTGATGAAGCTTAGCAGGTTTTATCCTGGGCTATAGCCCCTATATTTAAGTCCAAGCCAGCCTTGAAACAGGAGCATATCTTGTTATAGCACAACGCTTTTAGCATCAACCTGGAATGACCAACTTGGCTGAAGACTCATCCCACTAGATGCACTGAGCTTCATCAAAGGGAAGTGGGCTGAAGTCAAATAAGGCGGAGCTGGAACTAAGGGTCCACCATACAGGCTGGGGATGGACTGAACTTGACCTGGCTCAGCCTGGTCTGAGTTGAGAAACAGGTCAGACCCTCCAAGAGATGAAACTCTTAAGAAAGTCAAATGGGAAATGTTATTTCAGATAATACAGAAAGATTATAATCAGAGGCATAAGATGTAGATGGGTACAATATTTGATAACAGACTAATATGGATTCTGAACACAAAAATTGAAGAACATATGTAACTCCATTAGCACAGAAAATAACTAAAAATTGAAGGCTGGGGGAAAGGCAACATACCTCATCTTTACGCAGTAGTGTGAAGCAACAACCAGTCTGGCCTGCTCTTGCAGTCCGACCAGCCCGATGTATATACGTCTTGATAAATTTAGGCACATCATAATTAATAACATTTCTCACCCCTTCGACATCCATTCCACGGGTCATTCCATCAGAGGAAATCAGTACTTGTATTTTCCCTCCACGGAACTCCTCCAAAGTCTTGCTGCAAGGCAAATTTTCATTACTATTACAGTCAACTCCTGTTAAATTAATCTATAAATAACCACAGAAACCTTCCAACATGACAAACAACTGCCTCAATGGGAAATAAAAGCCAAATCAAGGTTATGTTTTCCACATATGGAGGACAAAGGTTTCCTTAAACATCTTGGCACAAAGAGGAAAAATGAAAAAAAAAAAAACAGAAAACAGAAGTAAAAGAAAGAAAGAAATAACAGCATTGGGAGAATCAGGATAAATGGAGAATGAGTAATGGAGGAGGCAGAGATTCCAACAAAGATTGTAAACTACTTCAAGCTGCTATTGTCAGAATCAGTGGGGAAGTGGAGACCAAATATAAATGGCATGTTTCTCAAATTGTTGAGTATTGAATGCCTTCAATACTCAATAATTGAAGTAAAACTCTCAAAATTCAACAAATCAAACTCTAATCTCATATTTATATATAGCACCCACATGCAGACTTTTAAATATCTTTTACTTGTGTACCTCTTTAAAAACAAGACTAATCAGTATTGAAATCAAATAGGACTCAAATTTCTATAAAATAAAGAGTTCCTTAAAACTCCTGGTGAAACCAGTTTGTGACCTCAAGTTCCTTGAAACTCCTAGTGCTTGAAATAAAAACTAAATAAAGATTGAAACTCATAGAGCATAGAAAGTTTTAAGTAGAAACTTCTTAAGTTCCCAGCTTTACAAAGTCTAAAAGTAGGGGCATTTCCTAGTTCATTCTGCAAGGAGATACAGTGAATATAATTAAGAGAGGACCAATGCATCTCATAGACCATGTGGGGAAAATTTTTTATTCATCATCTATTTTTGGATACTGTCTTTTTCTTAAGACTCCCATATCAGCAAAACCAGATATGGTTTTAGCTAAGAAGGGCTCCATGATCCTTAGTGGAATTCATGGGCATCATGATTTTAGGGCATTTTTGTCACTTTGTTGTGGTTCTCTTTTTTATCCAATTCTTCTACAAAAAAAAATAAATAAATAATAAATGTTGAGAAGCCTCTTTCTCTGGTTTATCGTCCTTTATACAATTCAGAGAAAAACAAAAGAGGAAAAGAAAATTTTTGATATACAAAGCACAAAGAAAAAGAAATTCTCAACATGAAATAGCCTTAAGCTTATCTAGTGTTGATTGCTTAGAGGAGGCTAATTCGTTATAGCCTTAGAACCTAAGACGGGATTGAGCTGACCATAGAATCTGCTTTGGTTGAAATTCAATGGAACTAAAGATTCCCAATAGGTCAGATCTCCAAATTTTACCTTAAGCAATCCATTTTGTAATTTATTCTTCAACTGACACTATCCTAATCTGCAATTTGTTGTGCATGGTTTCGTGTTTCAAAACCATACATAAGACAAATAAAATGGAATATGCAAAAGAAACTGCATTTTCCATTTCTTGGACAGTTTTCATTCCCAATTATTTTTAGCACCTCCATCCCTCTACCTCTCTTTCTCCCCCTCACTCCTCCCTCTCTTGGTCGCACTCTCTCTCTCACCCACATTCACCCCAACCTTAATATATTAATTACATGGGTTTACCACCATCAGAGATCAGCTTATTATTCTTAATCATGTGGGTTTACCATACCAGAGATTGCCCTATTATTAATATTAATCATACAGATTTGCAATGCTGAAGATTGACCTTATTGTTGCTATTAATCTGTAGGTTTACAACTACAAGAATCAGTCCTTATGTTGTTATTAATTAATCACAAGGTCTACCACTGGCAAAGGTCAACCTTATTATTACTGATCCACAAAGGTTCACACTATCACAGATGAACCTCATTATCATCATAATAGTACATGTTTACCACTACCAGAGACCATAATGTAACATCTACAGTTCAAAAAATAGATACCATGAAATTGAAATAATTAATATAGAAAAAATACATATCAAAAAGTTGAATTAATTAATGTAGAAATAACCTTCTCACACGTTGATGTTGAAGACCTGAATACTCCCCAATCTTGATTTGCAAATCACCAAAAAAATTCAGTAAGGTACATAGCCGATGAGCTGACTCTACAGATGATGTGAAAACAATGCATTTCTCCCCTCCTAAATCCCTTAGAAGGGCGACCAAATACAGGGGTTTAAGTTTAGATTCACAAATCTGCAGAAAGGGAAAAGAAAGGCTCATCATACATCACTATGAAATGAAATTTCTGGAACTGAAGATGAAGCTTTTAAAGCAGCACTTGGGTAACAAGTTAACGTTGCACATATGCAGAATGAAGGGGATTTGTTTCCAGTGGCTTAATAGTTCCCAAAATGCTCAAAAATCCTAACCATCCAGACAAGAGGGAGGGAGGAAGAGGCAGAGGAAGAGCACACTAGCGACCAAGTGAGCAAGCAAGAGAGAGAGGAAAACATCCAATAAGCAAAAAATCTCTTAATCACATAAAATGCTGACAGGTAAATATTTTTCTTAAACATCCACAGAGACCTATAAAGAATGTTCATCATACAATTGCCTAGAGAAAGGGGACAACACCCAAGGAGCAACCAATTTATTAATCATGTAAATTGCATGACCAATTTATTAATCATGCAAACTTCACTAAAACTGAATAAAATCAAAGCTTCTTGATTGCTCAAAATAGAAACAGATACAGGCAAACTTTCAGTTCACCAAATTAGGACCTTGCCCTACTGCCTCTTGAATAAGAAAAACCACTCTTTCAAAAAATAAATAAATAAATAAGCTAAAAGGTTTATGCAATTTTGCGCTTACTATGATGAAGTTGAATTTTTTAACAGAACCTTGATATCCATTTATTTGACAGGTTTCAGATCACCCAGTTTTTTCCTAGCTTTTTTGATAAACTTCGATCTTTTCTTCAACTTTGATAATGACCAACATGCCAAAATTGAAATTTGAAGCCTTCAGTATCCAGTTAAAGGTAAACATCTTGTTACAAAAATTTTTTAAAAAAAAACTGCCAGCATGGTCAGTTTGTGTGTTCAAATTTCCAAATATCCATGGTCTATTTTTTTGTCAAGAAATTTCCTTACTTGAACTCAACAAACTGTATATTTTTTACACTCAATTTCAAAATTTTTGAAATTTGTTCTGATTTAAATAAGACAACAGGAAACACTGAATTCAGATAATAGATTTGAGAGTTTCTTAGTATCTAGAACAGTAACTAAAGATACTCAGCTAAGACATAAGCAAACTTCTTTAGACAAAATCAAGAGTTGATATTGAACAGTATATAAAATGGATGGATAAATACTAAGCACGAGATACTTGAGGCATTTCCCTATTCATTCAAATTCCTGGTTGCAATGAAAAGATCATGGTCAAGAATTTGAAAGACCAAGAATTATGCTCACAATGTATCATTTAATTTCATGATAATAATTATGAGGGCGTACCAGCCTAAAAGATTTTAGTTTTTCTGGGAGCTGATAACGCCTTTGCCCTGCCGTCAAAAGCAAAGGATGATGCAGATCAAGCAGAGCAAGCTTGCTTGGATCTTGAGTTAGTGTGGCAGATAGTACTATTTTCACAAGCCTAGGGTAAGATCTACCCTTAAACCCCCTTTCAACACCACTGCAACAAAATAAAAAACATTCAATGAGCAAGTTAAAAAGTTTTATGGAAAATGACTCTTAACTTTGAAACATCCCATGAGAGGAACTCTCAAGAGAAAGTAATTCCCCACAATGCCTCTAATAAAAATAAATAAAAAAATAAAAAAGAAAAAAAAAAGGAAAAAGAAAAAGAAAGAAAGGAAGATAAAGAAGAAGAAGAAGAAAGAAAGAAAGAAAAGGAAAAAAAAAAAAAAAAAAGGAGTAATCCTGAACCATGCTCTCATTGTTGGATGTCAGGATCATTAATACAGTCTCACCAGAGTTTTTTCATCAAACCAATGACCCCTTAATGGGGATGGTTCTAAGCATTGGTATCTGCTTGCTTATTGGCAGGTCCCAATATGACTATACCAGCCAAAAAGCAATAATATGCATAGTGAATGAATTAAAAAAAACCAAAAATTATGGCAAAAATAATCATTATCTAGTGAAATAATGATTAATAGTGAAAATTTTAAACCACCCATATAATCAGATGTTTACTAATCAGAAAATATTCTAATGCATTTGGAGACACAAATTAAGCATAGCCAAAACCAACTATTGATGCATGGTCTGGAGATACATATCAAGCATAGCCAAGGATAAAAATATCGGTAAACATGGTACTTGGATTTTACAGATATATAGAAAATATCAGTAAAATATCGATAAATATTCTAACAAAAATATTGGTGGGATGGAAATTGTTCAAAATTCATGGAAATGCTTGAAAAAACTTCAAAAAATGATAAAATAAGCAAGAATACTTATATTAAAGTTATTTTGTAAATATAATTGGCATAGATAAAAGATAATATTTATCAAATTCTTTTAGAAAAAATTAGCTTAAATTCCTTTAACATCTTTATATTCATTTATTTTAAAAATTAAAAATTACTTTTATTAAAACATGTTTTATTACATTTTAAACAAAAAAAATTAAATCGCTTTATATAAAATATTTTATTTGAAATTTAATTTCTAAAATTTTATTACAAATTTATGGTGGTAACTTTTTTCAATTAACATTAATTTACTTAAATAATTAAAATTGTCAAAAATTATATTAATAATTTATCTTATCAAATTAATTTTAATTTATAAAATATTAGGACTTCATTAATTTTTTTTTAGATTTTATCAATTTTTGAATAAATTTACATTTTAAATATTTTAAAATAAAAAAATTAAAATTAAATAAAATTAAAAAGATAAATATAAAAAAATTAAAAGATAACAATTTTTTAAAATAGGATTAATAAGATAAATATGAAAAATAATTAAAAATAAAAGGATAATACAAAATAAAAGAGTAATATAAATTTAAAATAAAAGATAAATTAGAAAAAAATAATTAAAAAACAAAAAACACGGATAAATATCAAAAAAAATATTGGCGTTTTTTAAAACCGGAGATTTTTAATCATCGAAAAATAGGCAATATTTTCAAAAAAATGGCTGATAAATCTGTGATTTTTTTGCCTCGCTCGCACCTATTCCTCTAGTGCCAAAAAATCAGCGATTTATTGGTCCAAAACCAATATTTCGGAAATTTTTCACAGATTTTTTGTGCAACCGTAGCTGATTTCATTTCGACCCTCCCAATATTTAATATTTCAATGAAATTTCCCGACATTTTCGTCCATGAGCATAGCCAAAACCAACTATTGATGCATGGTGTGGATTAAAAAGGCATTTTAAATCCAAGTGTTTTAAGATCATCCAATGCAATACAAATTGCAACCAGGATTGTCTGAGACTTCAAAACTTGCTTTTGGAACCAGGCCACCAGGATAAAATACTCTTTACAAGTAGACATTAATAAAGAGGAATAAATGAACTTAGAACTCACCATCTCCTTATGGTGTTCATGGAACCAAATGTAGAAGGAAGAATGGTCTTGCCACAAGGGAACAGGCTTTCATCACTAGAGCGAGTCAACTGGAGAACGGTGGGTAGCCAGGACTGATATGCCTCCCTGAGTAATCTATCTGTTTCATCAACAACCTGAAACATTTTATCTTATCAGCATAATGAACAACAGTTAACTTTAAATCCAATTCCTGAATTCATTATTTAGAGTTAAGTTTGATTCTCTAATTTCATCAGCCAATTTATGTTCAATGATTTCAAGAAACACAAACCATCTGATTTTGACTGCTTGGTTTGGGTAACCAATTCAGACAAATATAATTTCCTGTGACCACTAATTGGATGGTCAAGACCAATTAACTAACAGAAATCATAAGACACAACTTATATCACTGTAGCATTATAGAGACAGAGATCTATAAATATTCCCCTTAGTTATAATAATTAAAATGAAAAGGGACCCATGTTGATGGAGAAACCTTGCATTTCCAACAGCTCTGGATTCTCCTAACCCTCAATATTGGCAATGTAATGTTTCAGCCAGATGAATAACATTTGAGTCAAACATAAGAGCTATCTATACTTTAAGACAATCACTGAAAACGGCAGACCTTGTCAGGAGCTTTGGTTGCAAATAAATTAGAGGCATAAATGAAACACCAGAACTTCAATCTTGCAATTTATACATCAAAAATGAAACTAACGTGATCTGCTACTCACAAGATAACGAAGATGCTTAAGTGTAAAACCCTTAGTGGTATTGATATGGTCCATCAGCCTTCCAGGTGTTGCCACCAATATGTCTACTGAACTTTGTAATTCCAGTGAAATATCTTCTGGGTCATAACAGATCCCTGCCTCAAGCTTGGGTCTTTTAATAAGTTCTGAAATTTCATCAGCAATTGAAGTTTGACCAACTGCCAGGCCAACGGATAAGCCCACTGCAGGTGCAATAGCAGCAAAAACTTCTTTAACCTGAACAAATAAAGAAAGAAATATAAACATCTCTCAAGCAAATGCATGAATATTAAACCAATCCAATTTAATTTTGAAACCTTCGAAATGATTGAACTTGTTTCTCGTTTCTAATAGGATATCATTTGTTTTCATTTTCTATGACACTTATTTTCTGATTTTTAAGTGAATGAACTAATTTTTTTTCATCATCATTGTGATGATTTCGAGGAAGATTCTCTTTTACATGGTAGACCTGTGTGTATAAATGTCATGGAAATGACTCCACTTCCATGTAGTGTCACAAAAACTCTCGATGTAGGACAGTTGGTCTCCATCAACTCTATTAGTAAATAATCCATTTTTTAGCATTCCAGCTGTAAATCTCCTCAAAACAATAACAAAAGGATGAATAGCAAATTCTGGTTCACTGTGGCACAATATGAATATTTGTCCCTCCATTACAAATTTTTTTGATATATCTAATCTTGAATTTCATCTGATTCAGCAGCAAGTTGAAACTTGACCGAGTTGAGCAAACATCATAAACCTTTCAAAGAGCGTGTCAAGTATTTAACAATGGTACAAGAACATCCCCTAACCAGTGTTTATTATGTTTTTTTTCCTTGAAAAGTAATATCATTCCAAAAGATAACCCAGAGATCACATAAAGCACTACTTACTGGGATATTACAGCATCTTGAAAGATCTTGTTGAACGAACAGAAAACGAAAAAAAAAAACTACACATAAAATTTAACCCATATCCTCAAACCATTTAAAGATAGCACCAGTCAAAAAGCATGACCCAGAACCTTCATTAGTTGTCATGCTTGCCACGGTTCCAAATAATATGTATCAACTTCCTCCCAAATTCCTCAACTAATAGCAAAAGGAATCAAGTGCAATAAGATTATGCATTAATTTGGTAAGGCTTTCTGCAAATACTCCACCACCACCATCTTCACATCCCCTTGTCTTTATGAATCCAAATGGGTAAGGGGAAAGCCAGAGAGATTGAAAATACAAGAAAAATTTACTTTCATATACAAGCAAAGAAAGGATGTGAAATGGATTATTTCCAAAGCTTTGAGGTCTCTTTGCTAAACCTTGACTCAATACTTTTCAGTTTGCAACATGAATTTATGCTAGCCTTAAGAATGTTATTTTCCCTTTCTCTTTGGTGCTTCAGGCCTTTTTGAGAGTTGTTTTTTTTTATAGGTAATAAGATTTGTATTAAGAGAAAGAAAGCATACAAAAAGGACAAAAGACAAAGAAAGGCGCGAAGCATAAAAACCCGCTACCGTGCCCTAACGAGAGCCTACCCAATCCACAAAATCCAACAAATATAAAGAATCATCCTCAATATACAATCGAACCCAATGAAAGTTATGGAATGCCATGTCTTCAAACAAAAATGAAAATGCAAAACCTTAAGTTCACTTCCATTTTTTTCATCTCCCATCAACTAGCACTCACTTTCACCAGTACTATAATCCTAATTCTGAGAACATGTTGAAACCATCTTCCTTTTGAAGTCCTTTTTTTGATAGACAACAAGATCATGTATTAAGAAGCGCCTAAAAGGAGGGGGTACACCCTACATATAGAAGCAATATACACAAAAACAACCAAAAACAAGCAACAAACAAAGATGCTCTACACAACAAGGCAAAGTTAATCACAATAAAGAGCATCTAGGAAATTCAACATAGAGGAGTTCTCCAACTCCAACAAATCCCTAGACCACTCAAAAAGCATCCAAATGAAAAAATCCTTTAATCTTTGGTCGAAAAGCTCTTCATCTTCAAAAGTCCTTCAATTGCACTCTTTCCAAATACACCAAAATAAGCAAATGGGAGCCAAGCACCAAACTGCCCTTTTCTTCTTTTGAAGCCCCTTAACTTTCCATTGTAGGAGATTTCTAACTAAGGCCAAAAACACCCAAACCAAGCTAAAGAGGGCTAATGAAAAAGTTCATAGCTCTCTTGTCTTGTCACAATGAATCAAAATGTGATCAGCTGATATGTACTTTGAAGTCGTTTGTTCATCATGTTTGGAGTTAACCCTAACATATAACCAAAAATGGCACATTTATGGTTTTTTTTTTTTTTTTTTTAATCTCCATACACCCATCTTAAGATCTACATGTCAGCTAAATTTTTTCTGCAAAAACCTTCCATTTGTCTTTATGGAAATGCACCAACCTCCTAACACCATATTTGAATGACTCTAATTTCATAGGCAATGCCTTTCTTCATCCCCACACCCATTTAGATCATTAAATAAGGTGCCAACTACCAAGCATCAAGCATCATGATCAATTTACATTCTCTTCCAGCCATCATTCTTGACTATTACCCCACCTCCATTATGATGTTGAATTGCATCGACTGTAAACTGTCCTTGTTTGAGTCTGGACCCCAAAGCATTTTTCCTCAATTCCAATTTTGAATGTAAAGTGACCATCCCAGTCTCATCATTCATCAAACATGACATCTCTTACAAGCAAAGGATACCAATAAACCTCATTATGAATTTGAGCAATCATGTTTTCCCTAAGCACACTTGCATAAGGGTAGAAGAGAATTTTTCACGAATGGCCAACAGAATGGATACTGATATTCACCCTTCCATTATGGTGTGACTTTTAATAATCAGTTTGATGGACTGAAGGTCTTAAAGATGCTCTTGACTAAAGTGAACTTAAGGGAAAAAAAATGGGTTCCATCCATAGCTCAATCCAATAATGAAATTTCTCCATGAGGCGTTGGTTATATATTGTGAAGCGACATATAGCGACATATAGACAATGGAGATGAATGTTCTTTAATAAACAGATCATGCTACACAGAGAAGTATTCCCATAAGGAAAAACACAACAAACTGAGTACAATAATGGCAGATGATATACATAAGTAGACATGTAACCTGCAAGGCCAAATCACGAGTAGGCAACACCACTAAGGCACGTAGACACTTAACAGCACGACTTGACAGCACGTTCACTATTGGCAAAGCATAAGCTAAAGTTTTCCCACTTCCGGTTGGTGAGTTTATACAAAGGTCTCGCTCAAAAGCACCAGGTCCAACTGTCTCTTGCCAAACTGCAACCTGCACTGGAAAGAGTGATGAGAAGCCCATGTTCTTCAAAGCCACCTCCAACCTAAGATCAAAGAAATCAAAAATTGACTAAGAATCAAAAAATTAAAAGATCTAAAAACAAAAAGTGGTAAACTGCCACATCAACATATAAACAGATGCTCAATGCTTTAATTTCATAATTACCAAAACTATTTAAAATCTTCAGACTCTGTCAGTGAGAAGCAAAATGTGAAAAGAAAGGGAATTTGAAAATGGATTCCTAGCTAATAACTATTTTTGCTTTCTCTCATCCCTTCCAAAAAATATGGGGGCTAGTAAACAAGTAATTGTAATGAGCCTTTAAACATAGCTATCAATGCTTTAGTTGGATAAACACTAATGATATGTTTGGTTCTAAGAAAGTACTAAGGAAAGAAAAAAAATGGTAAGAAAAATGATTTTCTCATATTTGCTTTCACTATAAAAAAATATGCAAAAAAAAAAAAAAAACCAAATATAAATAAAATTAGTTAGAGCCCGTTTGGTCGTACGATTTAAAAGTAGTTTTCTGTTTTTAAAATTTTCTAACATTGTTTGCTCGTTGTTCTCTTAAAACAATTTTCAAAAACAAAGTGAAATAGAGAATAATTTAAAAAAAAAACAAATAGGAGTTGTTTTCACCAATTTTTATAAACAAAAGGAAAACATAGACCCGTTTGGCTATGTTTTCTTAAACTTGTTTTTAAAAATTGTTTTTTATTCGTTTACTTAAAAACAAGTTTCAGAAAATATGGTCAAACAGGCCCTTAGAAACTCATACATTTTCAGATTATTTAGGTTATGTTTGATTCCTATAAAGTACTAAGAAAAAAATACTAAGCAAAATGATTTTCTCATATTGGGTTGTGCTATGGAAAATACCAAAGAAAATCAAATATAATGAAAATTAGTTAAAAACTTATACATTTTCAAATTATTTAATCTTTATATCCAAGACTTAAAATAAGTTAAATGGGTTTGAAATAGGATATAAAAATAATTTATTGACTTTTATTTTTTATTTTCCTTCACATTTTCTTTCCTTCTATGCTTCCTCACTGTTTGTTTTCCCTTGCACTTTTCCTCAAATTTTCCGAAAACCAAACATAACCTTAATTTTTATATAAAAAAATTAAAATAAGTGAAACAAGTTTAAGAGTTAATTTCATCTTGAGGTTTAGTGCAAAAACACTAAACCACTATAGGTTTCAAATTTTGTCAATTCACAACCCTATATATTTCATGTATAAAATTTATTTTTTAAAGAATATTAAATACACCTACCTAAAATCATTTCACCTTGACATTAGCACCCCATAGATGTATTTCATATATAAAATTCATTTCTAAGAGAATAAAATTTATTTTTTAAAAGAACTATTAAATCTCTTTTTATTTTGCTTCACCTTTTTTTCTTCTACTTTCCCCTTTATCTTCCACTTTTTCTTTCCTTGTACTTTTCTACTGTATTTTATTTCCCTCAAATTTTCCAAACCCAACATAACCTAAAACCCCATGAAGGAAAAGGGAAAAAAAACACCAAGAGAATTCAAAATGAGTTCATTTTCAGAAATTGATTTCCTCTGTTGAGAAAGATGAAATATAATAAAAGTCATTTATCATAGTCCTAAAACACCTAAGTTCCATCTATATTAGGCCCTACTTGAGTTTTACTCGCACTTTCAAACGGGCATTGGTCTTTTAAGACTGTGATGCAACGAAATCATCAATTCGAATTTGAAAGAATTAGAATTCAAAAATCAAATTCAAATCAAAACACAGCCTCACATAATGATTTCGGAATTCCCTTAAAACTCATTACAGAAGCTCAGATAGAACAGCATTACAGTCAGACTCAATGAATTGCTGAAACCAGACGAAGAGGAATAAGATTAGACCTGGGATCGAGACATGGAAAGAGATGGAGAGGACACTCTTCGAAGAGACTGACATCAATAGGGCTTCTCATCCATGGGAGTACAGGAACGTTCTTCTTCTGCTTTGCTTCCTTCATTCCCACGGCAACTCAAGCGAGGTTGCTAGCTTCTAGATACCGTATTCTCTCCTGCGGCGGCTACGGCTTCTATTTCAACCACAGGATCTTTCATCCAAGAATCCAACGAGGTCGTTCTGCCCCAACTCCCTGAAACTCCCAACTCTCCCGGCCAAGGGGCAAAGGCTATCAATTTAAATGAGTTCGTTAATTATTAAATTATTATATCAATTAGGGTTGCAACTTGCCAGGTTGAACCCATCCAACCAAACCGGTTCGAAGTACGTTGGGTTTGGGACTATATATAAAATTTATTTTAAAAAAATATTTGATTAAAAACATTTCAAATTTAAAAATAAAAATAAAATTTATCAAAAACTGTTTTTAAAATTAGTTTTAAAAAACATAATCAAACACACCCATCATTACTCAAATTCACATACATTCAAGCTTCTTAAACCAATTCAATTTGGATTCAATTTAACTCTGGGTAACCTCAATCTAATCATTCAATATTTTATAATATTTATAATTTATTTAAATATATATATATATATATATATATAATATAAATAGAATGTGGGTGAGCTCAAATACAAAAATCTTCCTAGTAAACTCGAATCATCACTCTATTTTGTTAACCATTTCGGGGAAAAAATTAAATTAAGTTGAAATTTTCTGTCAAAATTTAAAAAAGAATAAAATTAAACTTTTATTAAAATTATATCCTCTTTATTGAAATTTACGGCTCATTATATTTATAGTAGTAAAATACATCTTTTTAAAGGCAAGCTAATTAATCATAATAAAAAAATTTGTTAGGATAACTAAAACAAACTACTAATTATAATAACGAAATATATATAGAATAACTTAACTAAAAGTTAACCACTAACTACAATTTGTCACATGTCCCCTTAAGTGAGATGGGGTGTTAACCATAGCGAGCTTGTATTTAAAAACATTAAATAAAACTAAATAGAGTGGCTTAGTGAATATGTCAACAATTTGTTCCTAAGTAGCACAAAACATCAAACTCTTTTAGTAAGAACCCTTTCATAAATTAAATGAATTACTTTAATTTCTACATGTGTGAAAATTGGATTGGAGGTGAAAGATCTTAGTAACATTATCCCACTAGAGATAGAATGGTAAGAAATTTTAATCTTTAACTTAATAAAAAAAAACTACACCTGAATTAGTTCGAATGAAACTTAAACTAAACAAAAATACTCATATTCAATAGATAAGTTTGCAATGACCTTTTTCTTTCAAGAACTCAATTAAATAAGATTTCCTCCTAAGTGGGCACGATATATATACACTAATTATCGATTTCCAATCATCAAGGTTGTTGCCTAATCAACAGCAAAATCCTTTTCTAAGAACATGTTGGTTGTAGGCTTAAAATGTGAATCAAATCTAATTTTGCCTTTCAAGTATCTAAGTTATCTTTTCCAAGCTTATCAATAGTTAGTTGAAAGGTTTTGAAGAAACTGAACTTGTTGACTGCAAATGACATATTTGGCCTTCTTATTATTAAGTTCCTATCAACAGTGCTTTAATACAAAGAAGGCGAGAGAGAAAAAAAAAAAAAACCTTCTACTTTGCTAAGACAATTTGTAGTTAAGTATCATAGGATTTAGTTCCGACTATGTCAGTCATGGCAAGTAAATCGAGCAAAAGTTTTATTTGAGTGAATTAAATACAAGTTGAACCCCTAAAAGCTTCAAATCCTAAAGCAATAATTCAAACACCAATGTGTCTTCAAAGCAAACTAATTTTTTGGATTAGCAATAAAATGAGTTTTCCTTTCTTTTTTTTTTTTGAATTATTATCGGTCAATAAATTGTGATCCTCATATACTAAGATAATGAGCAACAAATGATTAATTCTATACATAAATAGAGAATTATTAAAAATTAAATTTTTGAACCCGTAATTTGGCAAAGTAGTTTTTAGTTTTTCAAACCAAAATTTTTGGAGCTTATTTAAGACTATATAAAGCCTTATATAAATTTAAAACATGATTAAGATGATGAGCATCAACAAAACCCTCTTATTGTACGTAAAGGAATTAGCTATTGGATTAAATGTTTTAGAATAGTCTAACTTGGATGTTTGTTAAAATCCCTTAACTACAAGTTGAGCTTTATATCTTTGTATAAAGCCATTTGATTTTTATTTTATCAAAAAAGAAATAAAAAAACTCACTTTTTACTTATAATATGAAAGGATGACACACGATTAGATAGAAAGATAATGTGAAAAATTAACTACATATAGGAATTTGTTTTTTACATCACATGTATACACCAAAAGATAACCAAGAGAAGCTATAATCATACAAAAAAAAAAAAATAACCAACTTCCTAAACTTAAGGAGAATAAAATAGTTTATAAGATTAATTTGACAACTAATAATCCTAATCATGCCCCCGTAAAATGATGATTCCATGAAGAATACCAATCTTGTCACAAAAAAAAAAAAAAAAGTTGTTGTCATTGCCTAGATAAGGGTTTATTAGTGCATTTGCAAGTTGATTGAAGGTGGAGATGTGAGAGACACAAAGTTGACTGCTTCGAACTTTATTACAAACAAAGTGAAAGTTGATCTCAATATGTTTCATGTGAGAATGAAAAATCAATTGGTACAAAGATATGTTGTATATACATTATCACAATAAATTGTAGGTTATTGGGATAATAAAACACCAAGTTTACAAAGTAAGGATATGACCTAAATAACTTTAGATATTGTGGATGTAACAACCCAATATTTGGCTTCAATAGATGAGCGAGCAATAAAATGTTATTTTTGAAAACTCCAGGAAATGGAATTATGATCGAAAAACAAAATGTAGGCACTAGTAAAAGTCATGATCATCGGTGTTATTGGGGCATTCTCATCATAAAATACATGAAGGGAGAGAGGCGAGCCACAACAAAGGAAGAAACCATGATGAGAAATACCATGTAAATACCAAAGTAGTTGCTTTATAGCAGCACAATGGGTCATTAGGACGATGCATGAACTAAGACAATTTGTTGATAATGAGAGCAGTTTCACATGTGAATAGTAGGTATTGAAGACCATCGATGAACCCCTATGTGATCATAGCCAATGAGGAGCATGTGGAATTGAAAGCGTCATGAGGTGTAATTGTTGGTAGTGAGTTTTAAAGAAATCTAATTTGCAACATTTATAAATATAAGATGTTGATTGTTTTCAAAGGGATTAATTAGGATAAGAGGTCGAGACGAGGCACTAGTAGTAGGAATTTTTGGATCATCCATTAAAGAACTTAATGGAGTTTGGTTAGGCTCTAATACCATGAAAATATGACAAATGGCATTGGATAAAAGGATAATATGAAAAAAAAAATAATTGCATACAATATTTTGCTTTCTACATCATATAACCACGAGATAACTAAAAGAAGCAACAATCATGTAGACAAAATAACTAATTTCTTAAATTTAGGAAAAATAAAATAGTTTACAAGATTTAGAAACTAATAATCCTTATCACAATATTCATGTTAAGAGGAAACTAAGCTCCTAGTACCATTGTTTATAAGAGCCATCAAGCATGGTTTGCCTTCCAAATCAAGGAAGACATACTTAGCAAAATTTGGTTTGGTATTCATATCACACACTAAGTGTTATGAGGTGATTTATAAGTTTTTAGTTTAAAATTTCCTATTGACTCAAGTTGTCATGGGATAGAAAAATAATAGGGTGTTAGTTAAGTCATAGCAAAAAAGACAATAGGTTGAGATGTTGTCTTAGTAAAAGTATTTGGTGAAGGTGAAGGTGAAGGAAAAATTATATTATCTACAAATTAAGGTAGAAATAAGAACCAAATTAAAGTGAAGAAAAAGTATAAAATTTGTGGACTTGATAACTTTGAATAGAAGCAAACATAGTATAGTTACTTCAAATACAATTTTTTTAATAGAATTTGAAGTAGGCAATACAAAGTTATATACAATAGGAAAACATACCTGTTAAGAGTAACATTCCAAGCAATATAAATTATTCTGAGGAATGTAAGCACCACTAACCTTTACGATAAAGACTATCACCAAGAAAACCAAGAAGAACATGTGGTAAGGTTATAAATTCTAGTTTACGATTATTTTTGGGTCTTAAGTGATCTAGTGAACAAGCCAAATAAGTGATCAAGTTAACAAGCTGAATCACAAGTTTAAAAAAAAATATGGAGGTAATGTCACTCATGATTGAAAAAACCAAATAATTGATAGTCTAACAAGAGGGTAAGAGTTCATAGTAACTTAAAAATATTAGTAATAATTTTGTTTTTTTATATCAAATTAAATCTAAATTTCCATGAGTACAAAGTTGATAAAGATGTAGTGTCTAATTAAGGTTTGAATCAATTGAAGATACAGTCTATAAAAAAGGTTTTGCTTCCATAATTAGATTTGAGTCAAATAAAATACTACTTGTCTTTGCATACGTTAAAGATGTTATCTTATGAATATTAAAAGTATATTTTAAATGGATATACTAATGAAAATGTATGGTTGGAAGACCTTTCTTTTTTACAAGTAATCATATTTTAAATTAAAAAAAAAAAAAAAAACTCTTTATGATATAAAACAAACTTTGAGATCATAACATAAAGAATCCAATAAATTACTTATGGAAAATGGTTTTAAAATGGCAAAGATATACACAACTTTGATACAAAGTTAAAACCAAAAGAAACGTGTTGGAATGGTAAAACTCTGAATTTTATTGATAAAGAAAAAGACCTATAAATAGGCTTTACATCAGAACACTTCATCCTAGCACTAACCACAACTCCTATAAAATAGGATCACACATAAGCCAATTTCTCAGCCATGAAATCAAGTAA
The DNA here is from genome assembly GCF_004353265.1 of Vitis riparia. Lineage (NCBI taxonomy): Eukaryota > Viridiplantae > Streptophyta > Magnoliopsida > Vitales > Vitaceae > Vitis > Vitis riparia. The sequence goes on along the minus strand of NC_048440.1, from coordinate 12,723,893 downwards.
CCAAATATCTAAAGACTCGGACAAACTACCAATGACTAGAACTTCCAATAAATATAAAATAAAACATTTAAATCTTAACACCCTCCCTTAAACTGAAATCTGCATAAATTAGTTTAAAAGAAGATCAACCCTCTACAAAGTCCTCATTTACAGCAGCATGTGAACAAACTGCATAAATTTGTTTTGAAGACCCACTTTACACCAATGGTTTTGTGTCTTTTCGGAAGATCAGTCAACTCCCAAATATCATTTCTTTCAATGGCTTCAATTTCATCATCCATCGCCTTCCTCCATTTTGCATCTTTGACGGCACTTTCAAAAGTTGTAGGATCACAATATGAAAATAAAGCAAAATGAGTGAGCGGGTCTTCAGATTGATAAATTCCAGTCACATCATAATCATACATCCATGCGGGCCTTTTTCGAATCTAACGATGAAATTGAGCTGTTGTATCAGTAGCTTCTGTAGTTGTTGGCAAAATTTTAGCAGTTGTTGAAGTTGCTTTTAATGAATTTTCAGGCATAAAGATTGCTGATGTTAGCTCTCTTTCAGAATCATTGTAAAAAAAAAACTTGAGTAGGCTGCTACCTATTCCAATCCTAAGTGTTTTCCTCATCAAAGACAACGTCTCGGTTGGTCACAATCTTCTTGGTTAGTGGATTAAACAATTTATACGCCTTGGATACTTCAATAACACCAAGAAAGACACATTTTCCCCCCTTATCATCAAGTTTCTTCCTTTTCTCATTCGGGATATGTGCATAAGCGATGCAGCCAAAAATTTTAAAATGATCTTCAGTTGGTTTCCTTCCACTCCAAGCCTCCTTTGGTGTCATATTTTGAACAGCAAATGTAGAACTTTTGTTCAAGATGTGAATACTCCAATTTACTGCTTCAGGTCAAAAGGATTTTGGAATTCTCCATCTTGTCAACAAGTTTCTCACCATATTGAGGATGGTTCTATTTGTCATCTCTGATACACCATTTTGTTGTGGTGTATAAGCAACCATCAGCTCTCTTCGAATGCCATGATCTTCACAAAAAACTTCAAATTCAGTTGAGCAATATTCTCCACCACAATATGTTCGAAGGGTCTTAATGGTGTTTCCTATTTCATTTTCCACACGAGCCTTGAAGCTTTTAAATGCACAAAAGGCTTCTGATTTTTCCTATAAAAAATAAACCCAAGTTTTTCGAGTATAATCATTAATGAAGGTAATTAAGTATCTTTTACCTCCATTAGAACATGGTGTTATCGAGCCACTATATATCGAAATGAATTAGCTCCAAAACATCTTATGCTCGCCATGACTTCCCTTGGGGAAATTGGGAACGATGTTGTTTGCCAACAACACATTCTTCACAAACTTGGGAAGGAATACTAATCTGAGGAAAAGACCTGCCACCATATTTTTCTGTTGGAGGGTCTTCAATCCACCAAAACTCAAGTGGTCATAACGAAAATGCCACAACCAAGAAGAATCTTTTACTTCAGCTACCAAACAAGATTTCATACTTGTAATCTTCAATGGAAACAACCTATTTGAACTCATTTGCACAACAGCAATGGCTCCTCTAGTAGGATCATAAATCTCACAAACACCTTTTTGAATAGTGATTACATAACTCTTTTCTTGCAATTGGCCAGCACTTAACAAATTGTTTTTCAAGTTAAGAACGTAAAAGACATTAGAAATTGTTTCTACAAAACCATTCTTGGTTCTTATCTCTATATCACCCTTTTCCATCACCTTCACAATGGAATAATCACCAAAACTTACAGTAAAATGAAAACGTTCATTTAAATAGGAAAAAGAAGACTTACTTTTACACATGTGGTTACTGTAGCTCGTATCCACATACCAAACATCATCTTCAGGTTCCTAATTAGCTTGAACAACCATTAACAAAGTTTCCACTTCCTTCATTTCAGCAAAATTCGATTGTGGTTCCTTTTCTTTGTCTTTAGGCAGCCTAGTATAACATTCAGAACGATAATGTCCAAATTTATGACATCTAAAGCACTCTACCTTGGATTTGTCAAAATGTTGATCTTGTCTTTTGCCTTTGCCCTGAAATTGACCATCATCGGCTTTGAAATGTCTGTTGCCATCTCTATTGCCTTGATCTCCCCTTCCTCTACCTCTACCTCTACCCATTCCTCTAGAGTTTGAGAAATGAGTAGAGGTAGAAGCCTTTAAAGCTTGCTCCTCTGAAATTGAACTTCTGTTCATGGACCAACAAGGAGCTCTACAGTTTATCAAGAGAAAATGCATCTATGTCTTTTGATTCTTCAATGGAACACACTACATAATCAAACTTTGGTGTCAGGGAACACAATATCTTTTCAACAATGGTGACATCTTCCATATTCTCACCATGAAAACTCATTTTGTTGCTAATCTCCATAGTCCTAGCACAGTAGCCGATGATACATTCTCCATCCTTCATTTGTAGAGTCTCAAAATCTCTTCTCAAAGCTTGAAGCTGTGCACACTTCACTCTAGCAGAGCCTTCATATTTTTTCTTCATGGAATCCCAAATATCTTTGGAAGTTTCTTTACTAAGAATTGTTTCCAAGATGGGACGATCAATTGCCTGGAAAATGTAATTTTTTGTCTTCAAATCTGTGAGCTTTCTCCCTTCCAACTCTGTTTTCTGGGCATCTGACAATACTATATTTAGCTGGTACTTGAATTCCAGATTCATCAATCGACCAATACTCTTTGGACCGTAGAAAATTCTCCATTAGCATACTCCAATAGTCATAATGACCATCAAAACGTGGGATCACCGCCTACACAAAATTTGAATCTGAAGCCATCAATGTTGTTTCTCTGATACCACTGATACAAAGTTAAAAACAAAATAGACGTGTTGGAATGGTAAAGCTCTGAATTTTATTGATAAAGAAAATGACCTATAAATAGGTTTTACATCAGAACACTTCATCCTAGCACTAACCACAACTCCTATAAAATAGGATCACATATAAGACACTTTCTTAGCCACGACATCAAATAACCAAATATCTAAAGACTCGGACAAACTACCAATGACTAGAACTTCCAATAAATATTAATAAATATAAAATAAAACATTTAAATCTTAACAAACTTTATGTACAAAAGTTCTAAAAAAATGATGATATGCACATTATTCAAATTCTTGTTGATGACATCATTTCTTAATTTACTTATGACCACCCTTATCATACATACTTGAGACTTTTTGTTTAATAACAAAAAGGACGAGAAATAGTATTAGATTGTTATCTTGTAATTAAGATATATTTTTTAGCAGTCCTATAAATATTTATTATATCAGTTTGAGAACCCTTAATATACTCCTTTAAGTTTCTTAAATGAACCTTATATATATATATATATATATATATCAAAAGGATCATACATTAAGAAGAAACATTTTATTGATCTTTATTTTATTTTTATAAAAAAAAAGTAGATTATTAGCCTAAGGTTTAATTAAATCTGAATTTTGATGATAAGAAAACAAAATTTTGAATTTAATATTTAATTTTAAATATGATAGGCAAGGAAAATTCCATGAATCAATCAAGAAAATGATATATGCAAAGGAGCTTAAACGATCTTGGTGAAAGTAAAGGCAAACATGTTCAAGACTTGATAAAATGTTAATAGTTATAAGCTTGTTAAGAAGGTTTTGTGCAATCAAATGAGGATAAACATGACTTAATATTTGTTTTTTGGATGAATAGAAAAAACCAAAATATTTAGCTTTTTCTATTTAGCTAAAAGTAACCTGATGACATCATCCAACATAACTAAACTGAACCCATTGATAACAAGTTCACTTTAGTTATGTTGGATGATGTCAACATGTTATGTTTAGCTTAATAGAAAAAGTCAAATATTTTGACTTTTTCTATTTAGCCAAAAAACAAACATCACCTTAGTAATGATCTTAAAAACCAAGTTTGTTTGAACAAAAAAGAATAAACTTTTTAAATGACATTTTAAAAACATTTATTTGTGTAGTGAGTTAGGACTACCTTGCATTTCAAAATTGTCTTGGTCTTATAATTTTTCCGGAAAAAAAAAAAATCTTAAGCTAATTCATTTAAATAATATTGCAAAATCTTAAATTAAGAAAAGTGGATCATTGCAAGAATCGACAAAAACCAACCTTTTCCAATGCTCATTAAAAATTAAGTGGTTTTCAAAAAGACAATAAAAATTCAAACCAATTGGCCATTGAAGTTTTTATGGCTTGTAAAATTATAAAATTATAATTTTCTAAAACAAAGAGTTAAGTTGGTTAACCCAATTCAATAGGGGGAATGAAAGTGGCTTTGGTAATGTATGTCGGTTGTACTATCAACTGAAATGAATCTCAACCAATTAACATACTGATCGAACAGTTATTGAATCGATTAAGATTTTGCCTCCAACAATCACCTACAAATCTCCAATAAGTTATTAAGCAGTCGACTGTTTGAGGGGAAAATGTGTCTAATTTTAGTTTTCTAAAATACTTTAAGTATGACTATTAAAGTTTATTTATGAGAAACTAATGACTTGCATATCATTATTACTTCAAGTCCTAACCTTTCTTAAGTATTTATTATGCATCAAATCCAAACTTGTATATACTTTGATTGCACTAAGATCCAAGCCTTTTTCACTTGTATATCTATGGTAAAGGAGAGTTTCATTTTATCATTCTTCAATTGTAAATTTGTGAAAGTTGAGAAATCTTTGTGAAAGCTTTCTTAAAGCTTGTAAAGGTGTGAGAATAGCACTAAGAACTTGTATAATGAGTTTTGATTAGAGTACTCTTAAAGGAATAATGAAAATTATATAAGGTTTGAAAAAAGTTTGAAAGGGGAAATGCAGGTGGAACCATGATAAAATCCTTGTTTGCATATTTTATATTCTCTATCTCTTTAGTTTATTATACTTTATTACTTATATATATATATATATGTATGTATGTATGTATATATATGTATGTATGTATGTATGTATGTGTGTGTGGGGGGACATTTAGCACACCCGTCTTATTATTATTTTTTATTGCATCTCGACAACTAGGTTATATATATATATATATGTGTGTGTGTGTGTGTGCGGGGGCATGTAGCACACCCGCCTTATTATTATTTTTTATTGCATTTCGACAACTAGGTTAGGTTTGAGAAGAATATATTTTAGGGATTTTTCTTTTTTTAAGATGATAACAAATAAAAAAAAAATGAAAAAAATGATTTATCCAATTTAATGGTTTGGTTTGATTTGGTTTTCCAATAAAATTATAGTTGATTTGAATTTTTAATTTTTACTACATATAGATCGATTTGTCAATTTGGTTGATTTTTTAACTAAAAAAACTAATCTTACCTTATTTATATTCCTAATTTTAGTTTTTTTCCCTTCTATATATAAATTAAATAATTTAAAAATATATAAGTTTATAACTTATTTTAATTATTTTTTTTAATGGTAAATCAAATATAAGCAAATCATTTCCCTTGATTTTTTTTCCTTTCCTAAGTATTTTTCTAAAAATAAACATAATATTAATATCAACTTCACTACCAAACAAAATATGTTATATAAAAATCAGATTTGGAATATAATATAAATGTAGACTATATATATGGTAGAATATTTTGGGATATGACAGTAGTAAATATTATATTCCATGAAAATGATACTTAATAGGATGCATGTTTATATTTGATTCCCAAGAAGAAACTAAAAAAAATGGAATAAATAACAAGTTTGAGAGGGTGAATGCAGGTGGGAACCATGATAAAATCCTTGTTTGCATATTTTATATTCTCCATCTCTTTAGTTTATTATACTTTATTACTTATATATAACTTTATTACTTTTATATATATATATATATATATATATATATATATATATATATATATATATATATATATATATATATATATATATATGTGTGTGTGTGTAGGGGGTAGGGTGGGGGCATTTAGCACACCCGTCTTATTATTATTTTTTATTATTGCATTTCGACAATTAGGTTATATATATATATATATATATATATATATATATATATATATATATGTGTGTGTGTGTGTGTGTGTGTGTGTAAGGGGTAGGGTGGGGGGCATTTAGCACACCCGTCTTATTATTATTTTTTATTATTGCATTTCGACAATTAGGTTATATATATATATATATATGTATGTATGTATGTATGTATGTATGTGTGTGTGTGCAGGGGCATGTAGCACACCCGCCTTATTATTATTTTGTATTGCATTTCAACAACTAGGTTAGGTTAGAGAATAATATGTTTTAGGGTTTTTTTTTTTTTTAAGATGAAACAAAAAAAAAAGAAAAAAAAAATGATTTATCCAATTTAATGGTTTGGTTTGATTTGGTTTTCTAATAAAATTATAGTTGAGTTGATTTTTTAATTTTTACTACATATGTCAATTTGGTTGATTTTTTAACTAAAAAAACTAATCTAATTTACCTTATTTATATTCCTAATTTTAGTTTTTTTCCTTTCTATATATAGATTAAATAATTTAAAAATATATAAGTTTATAACTTATTTTAATTATTTTTTTTAATGGGAAATCAAATATAAGAAAAATCATTTCCCTTGAATTTTTTTCATTTCCTAAGTATTTTTCTAAAAATAAACATATATTAATATCAACTTCACTACGAGACATAATATAAATATAGACTATATATATATATATATCTTAGAATTTGTTGGGATACGACATTAGTAAATATTATACTCCATGAAAATGATAGATACATGTTTATATTTGATTCCCAAGAAGAAACTAAAAAAATGGAATAAGCAACATAATACATTTCAATATTCATATATATATTTTTTAAATAATACATATTTATATATATATATATGTATTTTTACATTTTATTGTTAATAATATTCATAATTAAAATATTTAAACTTATAAATAAAGATATATTACATTATATTGTTAAATATATAAAAGCATTTTGTATACCTCAAATATTATATTAAATAATATTATATATTATCATTATTTTATATTGTATTATACACATTGTTTTAATTATTTTCTTTTTTGAATTAAATTTTAAAATTTTTTATTTACAAGAAAAATAATGCAAAAACTTAACAAAAATAAGAGAATATACAAGAGTAATAAATTTATGATTTATGGGAACAATTATCGTAACTTTATAAATACACAAAAAAATATTGGATAAATTACCGTATCTTCAAGCAAATATGACATAATTTTATTTGATTGTATATCTAACCAAACAAACATGTACTAAGGGCTTTCATCCTAACTTTCTTTTGGTGAAAATATAAGAAAAGCTTTGATCGGACTTAAATTTTTTTCAAAATCTCTAGCATTAATACATGAAATATCTAACTAGGAAAGGTCAAGATGGAGAATATTTTAGTTTTTCAAAAAATCTTTGTTGATTATAATTATTGTCAAATGTTTCGATTTGAAGTAAAATTTAAGGTTTTGCTTGGTTTGGAAAATATTTTCTATTTTCATTCTTTAAAATCAAATTTTTTTCTACATTTTTTTTTCTTGCAAATACATTCAAAATATTTCAAAATCTTTAGCATTAATACATGAAATATATAACTAAGAAGAATCAGATCGAAACTACTTTAGTTTTTCATAAAATCTTTAGGTTTATGATTATTGTCAAATATTTCTATTTGAAATAAAATTAAGGTTGTGTTTGGTTTGAAAGATAAAAAATAAATTAAACAAACAAACCTAAACATTTTCTTATTTTATTTTATTTTTTATAATATTTCATATTGAATGAAGGAACCAAATGTTTGACATTACATATAGTGCTTATTTTAAAGCAATAATCAAACTTAAAGCATATAATATTTACATGAAATGGATCAAACCGTTACAATTTCAATCCTTATACAAGCAAAATAATTTGAAAATCACTTATAAAATCTAACTAAATCATGAGGCAAAATTTTATTTAAAATTGAGGTAGGCTTAGTTTCAAAATTGCATATACTCCAAGTTATTTTCTAATTTAGCTACTTTTTTCTATATATATAAACAGTAGCACTTTATGGATTTTAATGAGGAAAATTATTTGGAAAAAAAGGCAAATTTGGTATAAAATTCATTTATTAAAAAACTTAATCTGATAAAACTAACAAAATTAGAACGAAAAAAAATAGTAAACCTAAGAAATTAAAAAAAAAAATTAGAAGTCAAATATGGAGCCTTTTAATACTAATAAAATATAGTGCTTATTTTCTCTTGGTTATGTCATGTGCTCATCTGTTGTTGAATTCTTGCTCCATGGATATTTAATAGTTGGTTGACTCATTCCAACAAATTTCAAGGTTCATTTCCCATGATTTATCATTAAAATTTCACGAATTTTTTAAAATATAAATCGACGTAGTTCATTTAATTTCAAGTTTTTTTTTTTAATTTTTATCAACCTTTGATTTTTAAAATAGTATTATAGAGAAACAATTTTTGCTAATTTAAATAATATATTTGATGAATTTTTTAATTGAAAATTGTTTTATTTTTATTTTTAAAATAGATTAAGATATTTTTAGGTATATATTTTTTTTAATGATATTTTAATAAGTAATTAAACACTTCCTCGACGTTTCACGAAACTGTTATGTTAACTTGCAATATAAAATCGTGACTAGGATTGAATAGACATGCAGTTCACAAAAATTTTGCCGCCCTATTATAATAATACGATATAAATTATATAATGAGCAATAATACAACTTCAATAATATATTGTGCAATAATTGAATTAAGTGCATCTACAATTCGTTGACAACAATGTCTTCAGGATTTTTCTGACACGTCATTAATTCCATTTTTCTGTGGCCCACACCTCCTCCCTACCTCATCGCCGTCCGATGCTCTTTAGTCAACAGTGTCTGCACGATACGTTATGTCAACCGTACTTCCGCAAGGCACACAATCAATTCCAACCCCTCTGTTGGTTTCTGACACCTCAGGTAGGGCCTCGATCCTCTGCTCCTCCCTTTAGCCGCCTATCTTGCTACCGCCCCTCTCATTTTCTAAAACGATTTTTTTTTTTAATAAACATGTTTTTTATATACACTACGTAACAAATCTAACCCCGACTCATAAATATTATTTGTTGGGTACTAGAAAGAGTAAGAAATTTTTTATTCTATTACACGTAAGATATCACAAATACTCTTATACAGACAATATCCCTAATAAGGATGACGCTTGTTTAATCAAATTATCAAATATATTATATTATATTAATTTGACAAACATGTTCTTTTTTTTTTTTTTCCTCTAATCAAATAAATTCAACATCACATTATTGACATTTTCAATTGCTTGATTCCTTAACCAACATAAAACTTCCGCAATAATAAATACATGTGCAAATAAGAATGTGAATCCATTATTGTCTTCAAAATTATTAAAATATTTGTCGCTTTTCCGGGAAAGGTTAAACAATGGTAGGCCAATGGTTTTGAAATGTCATATTTCTTGTATAAGGTACTTTTATTAAGAGGAAGAAACATATAGAGGAGACAACCTTTCTAAAAATTTAATAATGTCATTGTAAGATGGTGTTTGGAGGCACTTTATGTTTTTTGCTTTGTTTTTTTTTAATAACTAATAAATAAAATGTAAAAAATCTTAAGGATTTACCTTAAAATATAATGATTTGTAAAAACTAATTAAAAATCAAATAGTGAAATTTAAGCAAATAAGGTAAATTAAGTATTTCATGAATCGAGTTATGAGTAGGTCTAATTTGAAACAGTTTTCTATTTTTGACTTCGACTAGAGTAAAGTCGAAGTCAAAGTTATAGTTTTGAAAATGTAATATTGGTATTATAAAAATTATATTAAATATATGTTAAAGTTTAATAACCCAAATTTTATTAAGCTTTGAATAGTGCTTTTGACTTGTCATAGCTTGATCCAAACATTTTCCTTTCATGCAAATGGCTTTAATTTTGCGTAGTTTTCCTTTCATGAATCATTTTCCAAATTTGTTAGTGAATAATTAAGGAAAAAAATATTTATTTATTTTTAAATGGTTAGGTGGCTATATTTTATTGGCCCTAGCATGAAAGTAAACGGGACTCACCTCAGGGAATCCAGAGCCTACTTCCTCATCTGCGCAATATTAAGTCTTCCATACTCCAATTATATCGCCGAAGATTCAGTACTCTCTATGAAAGCATCCCTAACCCCAAAGAAATAGACGTCTACGAATCATTTTCCGATCAGATCTTCCTCGGGATCGCCGTAAAGTCGAGAAAGAAATCACAACTTTCCACTCGCAACAATCCAGCAAATCCTCCGTTTCTTTCGTCCATGTAAAATCTATCGGCTTCCCTAAAAATTTCACGTTCTTTTGGCGTTCTTGCATACCTGTCCCTTGATTCACCGACTTCATGGGGTTATCGTTTGATCCAATAGCCGATACCATCCTCCGAGGATTTTATTCATCTGATTAAGACTGGAAATTAATTGAGTTTAGGGTTTCTATAGTTGTGTTCTCTTGTGTTGTTTTTTGTCCTAAGATAAAAGGAAGATGAGTGTGGCGAAGTCTCAGGTGTGGCAACCTTGCAAGAAGAAGAGATCTTGAGAGAGAAGATTAAGAAGAAAGGGAAGTTTCCGGGGCAAGAAAGTGCGGGAAAATCATGGCGTCACGGTCAAGTACTAGCAGGACACGTGTGGGGAAGTATGAATTGGGTCGAACCCTAGGGGAAGGGACGTTTGCAAAGGTCAAGTTTGCGAGGAATGTGGAGACTGGGGAGAATGTTGCTATTAAGATTCTCGACAAAGAAAAGGTTCTTAAGCATAAGATGATCGGTCAGGTATTATTCTTAGTTCCAATTTTTTCCCTCCGATACATGTGGGGAATTTTTGTTTGGTTGCTGATTTTTTCTGTTTAAACTCCGTTTGTTTCTCACGAAAACCTTTGCCTGAGAAAAAAACAATAAAAAGACCAATTATTAGGCAAGTAATGGCTGATTAGTCCTGTGATTGATTAATTTGGAAAATCGAAAGAAGTTCCAATAATTATAAACAATTAGACAATTGACTTATTTTTCCTTTTGGCGCATACAATTTTTTATCATTTTCTTATTTGTTGCTTCTCATAACCTTTGATTGGGTCCAAGAAAGCCAAGGAAAAAAGACGGGAGGAGATTAGATGATTCAAATTTTATTTAGTTTTGTTTTCTACTATATCAGGAGGTTCTACTGGGCAGACAGTTGTCCTTGGGTTATTATTTTGTAAACTAGAACAGGAAATTTGAGGGTTGATTTTTCTTCCCTTTTTATTTCTTCAGCTTCTCAGTAATCAAAGGAACATTTGAGTTAATTAGCCAGTTGTCCTGTTTTTACTGCGTAATGTGAACTTTGTTTGTATTCACTTGATGATTCAAAAGTTTTGTTATGCTCTGTTGCCTTATTGTTATTTATGCAAATGTCATTCTTGCTCACACTTTCAAAAATGATTTTGATTGTGAGTGTGAATTCTTTTTTTCTTTAATATGTGCTTGCGTTTGTTCATTGCAGATTAAAAGGGAAATTTCAACCATGAAACTGATCAGACATCCAAATGTCATTCGAATGCATGAGGTTAGAAGGCAGTGAAATAAATTATTACTGTTACTCAAACACTGTAGCTTAATTGTGTTTTGATTTGCCTTCCTTGTGCTTTTTAGCTATTTTTTGCACTTGGATGATCCCCAGTTCTCTTTTTCTCTCTATTTTTTCTTAATCAGATTATTCCCATATTTGTCATTGAATTAATGGTGACCCTTTTTTTTTTTTTATCTTTTTAAATATTTTCTGCACATTTCCATACCTGTATAGTTCTTTGGAATTTGGACATGCACTTGCATATTGCTTTCCATAGCATGCTATATTTTCATCTTTAGAGCATTGGTTCTATCACTTTTCTTTATTCATGAGATAATCCAAATTGTTCATTTGGATGGTGGAGATGTTGGAGACCTTTTGGCGAAAACTTCAGAGGCAAGTGGTGAGACAGGACATAGAGTATGGACCATGGTCAGATTCAAAAGTGGAAAGTTCTCAGTTAGAGCTTCCTACTCATTTTTGAGACTAATAGGATCAGATCCTTTTCTAGCTGGAGCTGTTTAGAACTCACGGATTCCGATGAGAGTGTGGTTTTTTGCATGGGAAGCAATGTGGGGAATGATATTGACTTTGGACCAGATGAGAAGGATAGGAATGCCTTTAGGAAGCAGATGTTATATACTTATACATTGTGCATTTGTGAGAATTTTGTGGGCAGCTGGTTTTTTCTATATTTGGGATGAATTGGGGGATGGTTGGAATGGGCACTATGTCAGGAAGAGTTGGAAGAGAGCATTGCTGAGTGCCTTTGTGTCTTTTTTTGGAGGGAGAGAAATCGAAGGGCATTTGAAATTGTGGAAAAGTTGGAATGACCGCTCAAATTTTTTTGTTTGCGGTTTTTTGGAATACGTTAGACGTCTTGCAAAAGAGACATCTACGTTTATGATGAATTTTGTTGATTGCTTTGGTTCAAAGTAGGTGTGGGAAGGCTTTGTGATTTTTCTTTTTCTAATCTTTTTGCTTGGTGCCCTTTGTGTACCCCCTGTGTACTCTGGGGTGCCCTTGTTGTAGCTCTTTCTATGGCTTCTCTTATATATATATTTGGTGTGCTTATCAAAAAATAAAAAATAAAAAAATCCAAAGGGTTCATTTATTCCTTTAGTCACTTGATCTCTTATTCTGGCTGTAGGTGATGGCTAGCAAGACAAAGATATACATTGTTTTGGAATTTGTGACTGGTGGTGAACTTTTTGACAAAATTGTAAGATGGCTTTTTACTATAGTTTTTGTTTGCTCTTTAGAATATGACAAACTTATTATATGCAACTAAGAATCAAGTGCCTAAATTACTGAAATGACTATTTATATATATATGTATATACGTATGTATGTATGTATATATATTTATCTTTCTCCCAATCCTGTTTATTTCCCTTGACTCAGGCTAGTAAAGGAAGGTTGAAAGAAGATGAAGCAAGAAAGTATTTCCAACAGCTAATTAACGCTGTGGATTACTGCCATAGTAGATGTGTTTTCCATAGAGACCTAAAGGTGGGACTTTTAATATTATTTTTACTATTGCTGCTTACAGTTTGTCATAATGTTAACTCAAAATTTGTCTTCAATAAAGTATAAGTGGTGGTGAAAAAAATGAATTAGTTATATATAACCTTAACCTCAGTGGTTTTTGAATGGCAGCCGGAGAATCTATTGCTTGATGCTAATGGAGTTCTTAAAGTTTCAGATTTTGGATTGAGTGCACTACCTCAACAAGTTCGAGTATGATTACTTAGTGTCTCATGTGCAAGTATTTTCTAGTGTACAATAGATTAAATCCACAGTCCAGTATTATTGATATGTAAACCTCTAGATGCACTGATTCTCATTTTGTTTTACCAATATCATACTATGATGCATTGCTAGATTACTTTTCATAATTTAATTGTTGGTAGTCAAATTCAAACTGATTGTCTTGAGTCTGCTCCTTTAGGAAGATGGGTTACTTCACACAACATGTGGAACTCCAAACTATGTTGCTCCAGAGGTACATTTGCTTTTTCTGCATTATGGCAGTACATTTCACTTTTGAATTTCTGGTTTTTCTTTTTCTTTTTAATCATAATTTTGGCTCTTTATGTTTCTAGGTGATCAATAACAAAGGCTATGATGGAGCTAAGGCAGACCTATGGTCATGTGGGGTAATCTTATTTGTTCTTATGGCTGGCTATTTGCCTTTTGAAGAATCGAACCTCATGGCTTTGTATAAAAAGGTGCCCATTTCCCCTGTTTTTTATGTGTTGTGTGTTTGTTGTAATGCCCCATCCATCCCTCTTTTTGCTTTGCAAAATGTGAAATAGTTATAAATTTACTTTTTGTTCGCTAATGTCTAAGGCAAGTCCAAAAAGCGGTAGTAAAAGATTTACTTCTAATTTACATCAAGGAAACAATACAAATATGTTGGATGGATGCCATTTAGTAGTGGGAATGTTGAGTTATGATTTGCAAAACAACAACTTCTAATTTGCAAAACCTTCATCCTATCAATGATCCCCTTTATCTGTCAAAATCCTATCTCATAATTTGCCTAGAAAAGAAGGAGAAATTTTGTTCTAGATTTAAATTGTTTTTGTTTATGAGTTATTATAAATAGGGGCATAGAATTGTGTCTATGAAATATTGACTAAGCTTTTATTATGAACAAGTTTTGTGCACTCTTATGTGATTTATGATTGCATTATAGATCATATAATTATTGTAAATGAAATTATAATATTATTGTATATGCAGATTCTTGTTTCTAAGAAGTCAAAACGTGATTTTATGGTAGTGGAGAGTGATGGATGATGCTTTACAATTGGTCCCTCTAATTCCTCTGATCTGGTTCATTTTCTTCTTTTGATGTTCTAATCAATTATTGCTTTCCAACTTGATATGAAGGTCTCACTTGACGAAAATGACAGTTGGAAAAGAGTACTAGGAATGGTGCATATGAACTTTAGCATCAAAAGTTTGCAAGAAAAGTATTTTGGATAGTACTATGGATCTAACTTGGTTTTGCTCCCTGGCAAAGAAGGTGAATTTGTGGTACTTGGATATTCTGCAGCCCATGTTGTACAGTTTATGGGGTTTCCTCTAACGGCATCATTGTTCTGAACATCCTAAGATCAATGGTGGAGGTGATTCCAATAGTGTGCACTTATGACGTCCCCATGAGATTACTTCAATGGTGCAGTTAGCTCTCTAAAATCCAAAATATGATCAAATTCTGAAAATTAGAAAAACAATGACGGAAAATTGATTAACAGATCTAAAGAAATCATGAACTTTAAAAATAAAATAAAATTGATTAATGTTAAGAAAATATTGAAAAATAAGTAAGAAAAAAAATTCTAGAATTCTAGCTAGTGAAAGTTATATTAAAAATTAGTGCAAAGTAAGGTTAGTTTCTTGTTGAGAGGCGATGCGAAAGAGAATTTACCATCAATCAACTTATTATGAGATGTTGGAATTTAGTTAATTACTACTGCCTTTGTAAGCAAACTGCTGAGTCTGCAAACCACATACTGATCTTTATTTTTCTATTTAATTAAGTGGCTTGGGTGCTGCCTCAAGTGGTTAAGGAAGTTTTACAAAGTTGGTAATGTGCTTTTATTGGTTATAGTGGCAAAGCAGTTAGGAGATTGATTCCTATGCTTGTTTTGGAATGTTTGGAAGGTGCAAAACATTACCACTTTTGAAGGAAATGAGAAGTTGATTTTTGCAGCAATTTTTTTTTCTTTAAGTCTTGTTCTTGTGGTATAATGGGGGAGTAGGAACTGTAATGCTCTTGTTTGTTGTTTTTGTAGATAGGCTTCGAGTGTTAGGTTAGCATGTTGGGTGGTTTTTTCTTCCTTTTGTTGCATCTTGTATAAATTGTGTTTACTTGGTATACACCCTGTTGGCTAGGCACTCTTTTGTTAATTTATTTTGTTTTTCTTATTAAAAGCAGCATCATCATCAACAACAATACTATTAATAAAAGAACATTAGTAAAGATTTGAGTGGACTCTAGAATTGACTATTAGAAAAACATGTTGAGCTTGGATTGTGTTATTAGGCTTTTAAACCCACTGTCAAAATACACTATCTCAGTTTATTGTTTAACAAATAAAATTGAATTAAACATATTCTGCTACCTGTTTTTTCATCTTTGGTTTTTCTTGCCCTGAGGATGAACACTACTCATGTGACTTTTATATTTTGAGTTTTAAAGAAATCTTATGGAAATTGGAGAATGCATATGTAAAATTTGCCAACATAGATCAACACAACTACTTGTAAATGGTCAATGAAGAAAGATATATGCCATAGATACTATCAAACTTACAAGAACTAGAGTTTTAAATGGAAAAGTGCAAATTTATTGGCTCATCATCTGTATTTCAAGAGATATGTCTTGTCATGATTTGAAGTAAGATAATCTGATTCATAAGCTCTGCTTTTACAAGGTTATCTTTATGTTTATCGAATGATTCTCCTTAATATAATGCATTTATAAAGGCAAAACCTGGTTATATAAGGACTTGATGTTATTGTAGATATTCAAGGCCGACTTTACGTTTCCTCCCTGGTTATCCTCAAGTGCAAAGAAGCTAATTAAAAGAATCTTGGACCCTAACCCGGAGACGGTAGGTCCATCCCCTTTTGTTCTTTTGCCTTGAAATATAATAATCATATTTTCTATTCTAGTAAAATTTTGTACATATATTGTATAAAGAGTTTACTAACCTTATCAAGAAGAGAAAAAAAGGTTTTTCTTCTCTGTCTTCCTTTTATTATTTTGGTTTGGGAGGTGATTAGTTTGGTGTATCTGAGATCATCTTTTAGTTGCATTAGCCATTATTTCTCCCATCGCTTATAACTCATGAGTTACGTGGTATTGCTATGGTTTGAAACAGAGGATTACAATTGCTGAAGTCATTGAGAATGAGTGGTTTAAGAAGGGATATAAGCCACCTAGTTTCGAACAAGCAGATGTTAGTCTTGATGATGTGGACGCCATCTTTGATGAATCAGGGGCAAGTATTCTTGTTGTTGTACCAATTTCATTAAACATATTTTTCTTACACTTCTTGGTCAATCTATATGTCAATGGTTCGTTAGGGTGTGCCATTGTACTTGATTTACCTTTTGGTGTATAGGACTCTCAAAACCTTGTTGTGGAGAGGCGTGAAGAGCGACCTACGACGCCTGTCACTTTGAATGCTTTTGAACTCATCTCTACATCTCAGGGTCTCAACCTCGGTACTCTCTTTGAAAAGCCAATGGTACATTGTAGCTTTGATTGTTATCAAATTCAATGACATATTAAGATCTAAGTTTATTTGTGTGTCAAGTTACAGCTCCTAAGTGATATCATCAGGAATATCTTAAAATGCTTGGGATGATCTTGAAAGCATCTTACCCATCACCATTTGACTGTTCAAAAGCCTGTGTAGATGATTCTATTGTTGTGTTCTGATATTTACTTGTAGGTTCTATTATATAATAACTTATGAGATTACGGCCTGGTTGATCTCTCAGAAATAATTTTTTCACCCCTCCCCCACCAGCTGCACAACAACAAATGTTAAGGAGTAACCATTGTCTCTCATAAGTCATAACATATGTTGCTTCAAAGTTACAACCAGATAAATAAATGAGCCTTAACTGAATATTTAGCTCTGATCTTATCTTGAACTTTCTCATAAATATGAAGCCTGCATCTAACATTTTTTTTGGTCACCAGGGCCTTGTTAAACGGGAGACAAGATTCACATCAAAGCGTCCTGCCAATGAGATTATCTCAAAAATTGAGGAAACTGCTATGCCTTTGGGGTTTGATGTAAAGAAAAATAACTTCAAGGTCAATAAGTACTCTCTTTTTCTATCTAAGATGCAATTTGCCATAACTCTTCTTCTTTACACAACTTTCCTTAGTGATTTAGAAAGAAAGTTTATTATTAATCAAATTTGAGGTCTAAGATGAGGATTTGTAGAGTGGATGAATTGTTGCAAAGAATACAAGTATTGCATGCACTGAATCCTGATTTCTTTGCTTGTGACCTTTATATTATCTTCAGTGGGCTTGCTCCTAATTGCTAAGTGTCGAAGATTGAATAGAACTGATGTACCTTGATTAGACTTGGTTATAGTTTTCTGACTTTCTATTTGATTTGCAAATAAAATTGACTTGGCATTCTTGACTTTTCATGTCCAAAATCTTAGTCTGATGATAATTTCCCAATGCTTAGTTTAGTTTGTGGCTTGTCTCAATCACAAATATACTTGTGGGATTTATATAGAACTGAATGCTTGGCTAAATCACAAAAATACACTGGGATTTTCGTGGAACTGAGTAGTCAGTGATGAATCTCCTTATTTGTTTGATAAAGAACCCTAACATCGTTGACAAAGTCATATGGTATTATTCTGCTCTGCTAAAACCTTAGTTTTTCATTTCAGATGAAACTTCAAGGGGAGAAAACTGGACGCAAGGGTCATTTATCCATTGCAACAGAG
The DNA here is from genome assembly GCF_004353265.1 of Vitis riparia. Lineage (NCBI taxonomy): Eukaryota > Viridiplantae > Streptophyta > Magnoliopsida > Vitales > Vitaceae > Vitis > Vitis riparia. Next base: position 12,705,732 of record NC_048440.1, on the reverse strand, counting down.
GTATGTCTCTTCTAGTTACCTTGTTCGTAGGATCCCCTGACTATGAATTCATTGGAACATTAATTGAAGATGTCTCAACCGAATGTTAATAATTTACTTGTATAGATATTTGAGGTGGCCCCTTCGCTATACATGGTTGAGCTTCGAAAATCTGGGGGAGATACTTTGGAATTTCACAAGGTATGGAGCTACTATCTCAATGCAATTGTCATATTAAATTAGAATGGATATTGAATTTTTATCCAGGGCATATTGGTGTCCAATATTTGGTTTGATACTATACCCAAGCCCTACCCTCTTATATGTGTTTTTTTTTTTGATAAGTAAAAGGATATGCATTAATAGAGAGGCGGAACGCCACAAAGCAACCTGCCCTCTTATATGTAAAGCCATGTGCTATAAAATGTAGTGCTGTTTGTGCTAAAATAAGCTTCTACTACCAGTCACTAATTTATTCCAAAAGTAACTAGACCCCTAAATTAGGGTCTCTTGGATGATAGGACCTTAAATTCCGTATAAGACGAGTTTTAAGTTGGCTCACTATGGAATTGGCACCCTAAGCACAATATTATTTTCCCATGTTAGGGAAACAATCTTTTTTTCCCTACAAATTATAAATTCAATCATTCACTGATTCTGTCTTATGTGCAGTTCTACAAGAACCTCTCAACTGGGTTGAAAGATATTGTTTGGAAATCAGGAGATGAATCAAAGGAGGAAGTGAATAATGGTTAGTGTGCATTATAACAGGGATTAAGTTCATATCTTGCTTGAAAATGATTGTTCCTTTAATGACTTTGAAATGATAGTCAATACTGAATTGACAAATCTAGCCATGCAAATGCCTAGGCAGAAAAACAAATCATATACAAAACTTGAAAATCTTTCAATGCACCTTCATGTTTGCATTGTTAGAAAATGTGACTTATAACATGTTGTCATACAGACAGATGGGAAATTTTTGGATGGTCCCGTGGTGATACAGTAGATGAACTTTAAACACCTTAGAGATTTTCAATTTTTTGTTCTCAATTTTAAAAAGGAATAAAACTGGAGAACAATGGGAAAAAATTTATTGAGCTTAAAACTTGTTTTTTCATTTTTCTTTTACTTTTCTTTTTCCTCGTTTCTTTCTCCTATTCTTTACCTTTAAAAACTGGACTGGATTGGCGGGTCTGACTGGTCAAACCATCGACTGCTCTGGTCCCTTGGGCAAAAGGGTGGAAGCCCAGCCTACAATAATAGGCTGGGGATGGGCTCTCTTACACGTCTAAGAAACCAATAAATAAGAATTTAAAGGCCCTCTTGTCCTCATCTGCTTTGACGTGGGATGGGGGACGGGTTTGAGCCATAGACCATTAGATTGTGGGATGGGCCTGTTACCATTTTATTGCTAATGATTTTTATTTAAAAGTTGGAAACCAAAAATAAATAGGATAATTATTGTAATTTTTTTAAATAATAACTAATATGTAAAAAATATAAGTAAAATAATTATAATTATAAGAATTTTCTTCTATTTTAATATATTTCTTTATATTTAAATAGTATATATTTTTTATTTTATTAAATTTAAAATATTGATACATTTATATTTTTTTATGATTTATGATTTAATTTTGATAATATGAAAGATAAAAATAAATGTTATTATTTTAAATTTTTTATTTATATTTAAAATTTTATAATTACAATTATTTTATGTTTTAATAACATATAAATTATATATTTATGATGTCACTGATTGGATCATGGTTGAACTATCGATTTAACCATTGAATTATGAATTGATAATTTTTTTAGTTTAATGACTGCGAGTCATGAAAACATTGAAAAATCGTAATGCACGATATAACATAACTATCTGGAGTGTTAGGTAGATGAGGGAAGGTGGTAATCAATATTATGCTATTTCAGTGAATTGTTTTGTTAGTCATGATGTATTTCAATTTGGACATATGTTTTTTTTCATTTAGATCCATGGGTTATTCTAAGATCACTAGCATATATGACTTTCTTGTTTGGGTTGTCTTTCTACAGGGTCTGGTGTGGCATCAACTTGATGACCGGGTTCCTCTTGTAGTTGGTATAATGAAGTTTAGACTATATGACATTTACCTCAAAGTATGCTATATGAGACTTGAAAGATTATATCAAAAATGTTTTGAAAGACATAATGTGATTGTATCAAGAATTGTTTTGAAAGGTACAAAGTGATTGTATCAAAAATGTTTTGAAAGATATAATGTGGATATTTGATCTCTAGATACAAGATGTTTTGGCATTTGCTTTGTTTATGTGATGATAGGAGCCCATATATAGCTTCATCTAGGAACCCCAACTCATTGAAATAGACCTAAAATCCCCTTCCTTATGTTTGTAGATGACTTGTATCATCTTTAGTGAAGCATCTCAAAATGCTTGTTTCAATATTAATGATTTTGAATAATTTTTGTGCTATGTCAAGACAGCTTGTGAATTGTGAATTTTCATAAGTCTTTAGTCCAGATTTCTAACAATATTCAAGGGGCTATGAAGAGGAGGCTAAGGGAAACTCTATACATTCCTATTTCCAGTGACATTAGTAAATATCTTGTTTGTCCAATAATTCAAGGTAGAGTTAAAAGAAGAATTTTTTTTTTTTTTGAAGTAATTCTTAATCCCATAAAAAGCTTGCATCTTGAAAAGCTCGTTTCCTTTCAAGAGCTTATAAAATAGTCTTAGTAAAGGCTAATTTGACTAGCTCTCCTCTTCATGTTATGGATTGCTTTAAACTTACAAAGAGAAATAATGAGGATTTAGATAAAATCAACAAAATGTTTTTATGGAATGGGGTTTAATGAGTCTATAGGATTTCCTTTGGTAGCCTGGGAAGAGGTTTGTAGACCTAAATATAAAAGACAGTTAGGAATTAGGAGGAATGAAGATGTTAATAAAGCTTCAATTATTAAGCTAGGATGGACAATTCTCACGAATGGTGATAGCATTTAGTCTATAGGATCATAAGAGAAAAGTATGTTAAAAACGACAATTTTTTTAGGATCTCTAAAAAAAAGGAGATTTCATTGTCTAAAAGGAAATTATTAATCATAGAAAATATTTGTGCATAGGAGATGGGAGGAAAGTCTACTTCTTGACAGATTATTGTGTTTACATGATGTCTTTTATTTCTTTTGTAGATGAAAATCATTTACTTTGTAGCAATTGGGATACCAAACTTTGTCTTTATCAATCAGGATTCCAAGGAGTGGAATCTACTGTCTATTTCCTTAATCCTTTCTCTAAGTGTTTTGGTTGACATTAAAACAATCCTTATTCCATCCTCTCCTTTCTATGATAGGATTTTTTTGGGGTTTCTCTCAAGATGGTAAGTTCACTCTTAAGTCAGCTACTTGGACAATGAAAAAGTCTTTGGTACACCTTATGTTCAAAATTCTACATTGGATTTGGAAATTAAATCTTATGCCAAAAATAATTTTTTTTCCTATGGCTAGTTATTAGAAATGCCCTCCCTTGCGAGTACCTAATGGCTAGAAGATTGGAAATTTCAAAATGGCGTTGTCCATGCAATCAAAATATTGAAAATATTGACCATATTTTTTAAAATTGCATTTTTGTCTAAGGAATTTGGGATCACATCAAGTTTAATTGTCCTATGAGTTTGAAGGTGGTTTTTTTTTTTTAATTTGGGATTGAAATGGTGTATAAAAACTAAAAAATTAATTGCAAAATTTTCAGCCATCTTATGGAAAAAGTTGTCATTATCTTGTGGAATGTATGGATCTATAGAAATTAAAGTGTTTAAGAAGATTTAACCCAACCCATTTCTCGTTATTGAGAAAACTACCTTAAACTTTCAAAATCTATAGGAATATGTAACTAACTCTCATCTTCAAAAGGAATGATGTAACATCTCTCGAGTGATTGAAACATAGATTCATTGGATTCCTCCAATTAGTGGAAATTTTAAATTAACTTTGATGTTCTAGGGTAGAGAATAGAAGTGCATTCGGATGGGTTATTAAAAATTTTAATGGTATGATAAAAATGGATGCAAGTAGGCATATGGGAAATGTGTCAATAATTATTGAAGAATGTATTACTTTTAGAGATGACTTGCTAGTTTAAGAACAATGAGTTTTTAAATCTAGAGATTGAAGGTGACTTAAAAGTATTGATGGATGATTATAATAAAAAGAGTAATATTCCTAATTTTATTATATTATTGATGGAAGATATTTGGAGGATAACTCAAGACCTTTATATTTATATTTGTTGTCATATTTATAGCAAAGCAAATAGAATAATATATTATTTAGTTAAAAAAAGTATTTGTAATTTAGAGTCTATCATTTGGAGGTTAGATTTTCTTAGAAATTATAAAGTTTGGTTTTGATGATTATTATAGTTCATTTTTCAATCAAGTTTGGTTTTGTTGATTATTATAGTTCATTTTTCAATCGAATGTGTAAATACTCTATTTCATAAGTCTTTCTATAAAAAGAAAAAAAACCCACAAGTGACCGCAATTGTTTTTTATATAAACTAACATAGAAAATGTATAATGCTAGGAATTAAATTCTATTGCTACTGTAGGAGTGGCATCTCATGGTCAAGAGTCCCATTTTTTGTGTAATATTTTATTTAGAGTATGTTTGACAATATTTTTACTCAATAGTGTTTTTAAGGAAAACATTTTCTTTGGAAATGTTTTTAAGAGAATCATTTATCAGTGTTTCTCCAAAAAACATTACAAGCGATTTTTCTATATTAAAAGTGATTTTTTCGATTTTTAAAAGTGTTTCCATGATTTTGTTAAACACCTATTTTTTTTTAAAAATATTTTTTAAGTTAAAAACACTTTTTAGAATCATTATCAAACAGACTCTTATTGGGTAAAATATGAATGATAGCCATTAAGATACAATGATCTATTAAACTTCATTTGTAATTTTTTTCCTCTTTTATTTGAAGTTATTATTTTGGTTATGTTGGTTTTCTGAAAATTTGAGGAAAAAAAATGAAGGTAAGAAAAATTAAAAGAAAATAAAAAATAAATTTAAAGTAAATAAATCATCTTCATTAACTAGTTCAAACTTATTTTATTTATTTTGCCTCATCGATATAAAGATTAAATTTGAAAATGAGTCTTTAATAAATTTTAATTTGATTTAAAATTATTGTTATTAATTTTGGGAACCAAACATAACGTTAGAGAGTAGTGCATATTTGCCATTGTAGCAAACGTGGCTGATAACTCATATCCTGTGGAAAATGAATTTGTACATTTCCTATTCCAAAGAAAAAAGATGAAATTAAAATTACTAAGGGTTTGGATTTTATTTTTATTTTTTTAAGTTAATTTTTAAACTTAAATGCGTCAGGAGGTTTATTAAGGGTTGAAACTTGAGGTTTAGTTGTTTATGAATTTTTAATGTGTCCAAACATGATTAAATATATATATATATATATATATATATATATATATATATATATATATATATATATATATATATATATATATTCTATTTTACACTCTTGTTTGAGCTTTGATTTGAATTTAGGTAAAATCAACTTTGAATTAGTAAATTTAAAATGAAAATTTTCAAATTCTTTTGAAATATAACAATCATCGGTTTTGATTTTTTATTTTAAAGAGATATTCACATGATTATTCAAATTTTTTGCATGCAACTATGAAGTGTGATAATCAATGTTTACAAAATCGGACCGACTATTGAATCATAAAAGTTGTCGGTTCACGATTTACTGATTGAGTCGGCAATTGAACTGTGGTATATATTTGATATATTATTAAAATTATTTAAAATGTATTAAGAATTTATTTAAAATCATAATGTTTTCATTAATTTAAATTAAAATTATAAATTTTAAAAATCATAAAATTTAAAAAATTACAATTGTAAAATAAAAATAAATAATAATGAAAATAAACAAATAATATATATATATATATATATATATATATATATATATATATATATATATATATATAATATTAAAATGTGAGTGAAAGACTCATAATCTTGTGTTTTTATATTTAAATATTATTTCTTTGTATTTTTATTCTATAGTTCATATTTAACCACACGAATAAAATGCTAAGATTGAAATATTCATATATTATTGAATCACTAATTCACTATCTTATTATTATTATTTTTAATTTAACCATGATACTAAAAAAATAGCTTTTCTCTATCACAGATCTCTGTTTGAATCAATGACAAATTTATATGTATAGAATTGGTATTTTCAATCAATAACAGTTATATTTATATAAGGCAATTCAAAGATCAAGATTTCTTTGACTCATTTAATGACCAAATTTAAAATTCATAAAATTATAGCAAAAAATTTAGTCATAGACTTTGACATTTCCATATTAAAACTTAAGAAGTTTCAAAAGTCTATTAAATTAATCCTTATGAAAAGTTTCAATGTTACAACTTATGGTCGGGACGTCGTCGTCAAGATGACATCGTCATCAAGATGGCATCGTAGAGATGATGTCATCGTCAGGATGGCGTCACTGAGATCGTCAAGATGGCGTTGTCGTCAGGATAGTGTCATTGAGATGATGTCGTCGTCGAGTCGGTGACGTCGCGAACTAGATCTGGAGGAGAGTGATAATGGTGCAAAGTAGCGACATGAAAGCATAAGGGAATGAGGTGGGTTTAAGGGACAAAACGACATCGTTTTGGAAAAAAAAAAGAAAAAAGTCTTTTAAATCGTTCGATTCATCCAAAACTGTCCAGGTTAGATGGTTCATCGATTTGATTGCCAGTTTTGGCGATTTGATTGCCAGTTTTGGCGATTAGAGACTGGTTCAAAGGCTGATCGACTCAAAAGTGCGAACTAGATCAGAATGATGGTCGACCAAGGGTCCAATCAGTCGGACCAATCGGTCTGGTTTTTAAAACCATGGTGATAACTTTGAATTTGAAAAATGAGTTTTTTTTTTAAATACATTTTTAGCCTTATTTATTCACTAACAAGCTATTCATTGATTTTTTAAATAAGTTTGGGGAGCAAAATACTGAATTTTGAATGTAAGAGGCAAAATGTAAAATATCTCAAAAGTTAAAGGATAAAATTTATTTAGACCTTAAAAGTTTGCTATGAGGAAGTTTTATACTTGACCCATGCCTTATGTTATGTAAAATTTTTATGGCTTATTTTTTTTCTTCTTAATAAATCACCATATTTGTCTTTTAAATCAGTGATGATAGAATTTGACCTTCTTCAAGGTATTGAGGTGTATATTATATTCTTAAAGCAAAAGAATATTGTTATTGCTTAAGTAGCAATACATAACCATCTTTGGAAAACAATAATGACTAATACATTTTTGATAAATATGATAACGATAATTTCATATCTGAAACTATTAATAACAATAATAAAGATTTGATATTTATAGAATTTAAAGTATTTGAAACACAATCCAATAAGAACAAAGAGAATGTTGTAGACTAAATTGAGCCTTACAACAAATTGGGAGTTAAATTCTCTTATCCCCCTAATTTGGAAAGGTTAATATTAGTTAACTTGAAGATTTCATTGGTAATTTCTCAATGGATGAGTCATTTTTAATGGTTGAAGGTGTTCTTCCAAATTAGATATGAAGGTATTTTCTCACCCATTCTCTTGATTTTCTTAACTTTTTCCTTTTGCTTTCTTATTGTTTGTGTTCTTGTAAGGTTTGTGCATTCTTATTGTTGAGGTGCTTCCTAAATCTTTCCCTCATTTAAATACAAGTCATGCTAAAATTGTATAGTCGCCTCTTACTAAAAAGCAAGATGGTTGTGGTAAAGGGAATTTCAAGGTGTTTAGAGTGTTGAATGAAGAGAATATTGTTGAGAAGGATTTAATGGAATTGGTCTAACAACTTAGAAGAATTGAGACCAATTATTGAGGAGAGTTTGAAGGTTACCCTTTCAAAATTAGTGAATGTAGATCCATAAAGTAGTTGTTAGGATAGAGTTATTGAAAACATGATATGTTGTAATAGAATAAGTTTTCATCAATTACTATTATGATTTCTGGTTCCCTATTCATATTCTTGTTTGGATTACTTGTTATTTAAGCATTTATGCATGTATCACTTGCATTGTACATAGCTTGAGTGTATAAGGAATTGAATGGAAGATCAATGTAATGGGTTCTTTGCAAGATGATAAGTAGTTCACAGTCGATTCATGGAATTAAGCAATCCATCAGAGACTATAGTGCACTACCTTTTAATTGGAGGGATGACTTTCCCATGATGAGTATACTAGTGTATATAATTACACATTGGATAGAATCTATGGTGAACCATGATATTGTCTATCGGGTAGTCATGATTCATTAAGATACTATGCTACATGGACTCTTAACCTTAAGAGAATATTGAGGTAGTGTTGAGATCTTTAATGGCTTTGGCCTATGGGTTAGGCTTTAAGGTAGTCATATATTCCCTATAGATTGGATTACCATAGTTCCTTTAGTAGAATTTGACATATGTTCTTTGTCGGTTAAAGTGTGCTAGTTGATTATATGATAAGAGGATGTGAAACTCAAGGATTAGAGAGATAATCTTGAGAGGTTGATAGTATCTACTTTGTTTGATTATGGACACTAGTTCAGGAGGAGTCTATATGTAGTGGATAGTAAGTCATGACCCTAAACTTCTTATCTCAATATAATCTCATAGGATATTGGAGTGTAGTGGAGTGTAGTTAACTCTTTTTAGTGGATTGTTGAGTCAACTTCAAAATCGGATTATGATTGAGCCAATATTTTCCTATGGGTTATAGTGGTTCGTGCTTGAGTTCATATTATTTATTGACACAAAGAATTAAGGTTTTATGGAAAATTAATCATTTATGTGCATAAAGGCATTTTGGTAAAAGTACAAGGCCACACATAATTTTATAATTAATTATTTTTTACTTATTTGGATTGAACTAATTAATTAATTAGGGTCTAGTGGGCTAGATTAAGTGACTTAAGTCCAAGATGCGCTCAAGTCACTTAAGCCCACAAGGAGGTCCTTATAAACCTCCTTAGGTGCTTAGCTAGATGCACTTGACCATTGTTGTCTAGAGAGACTTCATCATTTTCTTTTTCAAGAAGGTTATGTAACCACCTTACACAAGTGCCAAGTTCCAAAGAACAAGTGAGTGATCAGGTGGAAAATCATCATGGTAAATGAGATGATCTTCTACAATTGGAATCTTGATCTAGGAACATTTAGATCAAAACTATGTTTTCCGTCTAGATCTATAATATTAGTGTTATATTCACTTTTTATTTTTTATTTTATTTTTATGCAAATCTAACATCTCTAGGCTTTTTGAGAGCATGCACCTATAATATGGGGTTATCCTAACAATTGATATCAAATCTCTAAGATAAAAAAAGCATTCTAGATCCAATCTAAGGTGTGTTAACTTTATTTTGCATGGTAGTATGATTCCTTTTTTATTTAGTTGGAAAATGCTCTTATTTGTTTCATTGAATGAATGTTTATTTTGTTGTTGGATTTGTTTCATTTTCTTAGATTAAGTTGTAAACTCCATAAGGAGTCTAGGTTTTAATTTTTGCAATGTAAATTTTTTTTCTTTAATTTAAGATAGTTTCTAAGCTTGATTTGAAAGACATTGATTTTTATTTATTTATTTATTTTAAATCTTGTATTTTAATCCATCTATAGTGATCCATTTTGAGCACTCAATCACTTTTTAGAGTGCTCAATCGTTGTTATGGTAGCAGTAGCAGCAATTTAGGGACATTTTAATCTTTTGGGTTATTGTTTGTTTCTAACCTTGATTTTTGGTTGTAGGAATATTCTAGTAATTTACTAGTTTTTAGAAATCTTCAATTCTAGATTTTATTACCAAAACTTATGATAGGATCCCTAAGGCCATGCGAATATTATTTTATTTTTGTATTTATGTTTTATGCAATTTATGTGTATTTTATTATATTTGGCATTTTGGCATAATTTTTTTTTTTTTTTTTTTTTGGGAAGGCCAACACATATTAATATGCATTAACTCCTAACATTCCTTAACTCAATATCCTTTAGCAGTAAAAGGCTTCTTAGTCATTTTACCTTTTATACAAGATTTGCAAACTCAAAGATCCTTTAAAATCAAAGAGTGCAATATTTAAGACTTAATCGGTCTTTGGATCTTGTATAGATTAATATGACTTAGGTGTAAGTGTCAAAGATATGTTTGATTAGTGTTAGGTTCCTTTCTTTTGAGTGAAATATGATTATTCTCATTACTTGGAAATAGTGATAATAAAGTCACATGATAAAGATTATCAACCAATGATTTTGAGCATATAAATAAATTATTCATTTTAATAATAACTTGATTATTAAAAAATACTAAATAATTTGATTTACATAAACTAGAAACTAAAATCAAGTTTTTTTTAGAGTTAGGAATATAAAGACAATTTTTGAGTTTTAAAAGACAATTTATTTCTAAAATAAGGGTAACATTTTCCGCTACTTGCACAACCATCCTCTCATCAGAAGCTAGATTTAGGTATATGTCCCCATCATTCAAACTTCTCCTTAACTGAGACCTTTGTAAAGAATTATAGATATGGTCTTGGAACATATCCAGCAAGAGTTAGTGGAATCCACTACTAAATCTTATTCAACTAAAAGTGAATGATGCATATTTGTCTTTTTCTTCAAGAATATAGGGATTTTTTTTTTCTAGTGGTCTTTCTTTCTACAAAGGAAGCACTTGCCCTTCCCCTTGCTCATTTTATTCACTTTCTTAAACTTTTTCTTTTGTTTGGTGTTTTCAAAATTGTTCTTTTTCTTCTTGCTAGAAGAACTTGAGGAACTCTTGATTGTCATATGAACACCTTTTTGGTTTTATAGAATTCCTTCAACTGTCTGAAGTTCCCTCAAAAGTTCTAGTAAGCTCATTATCAACTTATTCGTAGTATAATTAAGCTTGAATTGTTTGAAGGAATTCGACAAGCCTCAAAGACCATATCAACCTTAATTTTCCCATCGATCTTAACTCCAAGGATTCCCATCTTGTTAAAGAGTCTAATCATACATATCATATGATCTATAATGAGAGTTCTTTTTAACATTCTAGTGTTCATTATAGTCTTAATACTATTTTGTCTAGTTAACCTACCCTTATTGCCAAACATCTATTTCAATTACAATTGGATTTTGAGGAAACCAATATTTTCCTATGAGTCCTAGTGGTCCCCACTTGAGCTCCTAATTCGTGGAGGTTCTCTTATTGTGTAATAAATTAACGTGTTTTAATTCATAAAAAAAGAACTATTATGACCATAGTTTATCTGAACACACTTCTTTAAGATCACCTATTAGGACATACCATCTTAAAGTTCATGAGATATTATGGTGTTTTTATTAAAAATGCATATTACTACTGACCGTGTGTGTATGACATTTTGTGGAATGCTATAACTTTACTAGTTCAAAGACTTAAGTTGTACCACGCAAAGCTAACTTTAGTACCAATAGTGGTGAGATCTATATTATATTTGTCATTTTAGTAGTAAGGATAGTAAGGTATATGTTGTGTTTGCCATAAGTTACTTCATGGGAACATGTTACTACATTAATGATGTTTTGTCCTCTATCTTATTTTTCCAATTGAACAAGTGACACTAATGATCTTTTACCAATGGATAGAGGTTGACTTAGAACTTCATCGTAGAATTATGACTTTATAGGTATAGTACATTTTGAATTTGAAAGTGATTGATTCAATGTCCTTTGTGTGACACATGGAGGTATAACTCCTAGTAATGACATAAAATTGAATTAAAAAAGTTCTCAACATCCACAAGTAATGGACTTAGAGTTTTTCCAAGTCATTGATTTAAAAAACCACATAAGCGGTTCTTAAACACATTCCAACAAAAACGTATCCTATGCTTAATGTTATTAAGATATAAAACAATAAAACTTTATATATAGTATAAATAAATGAGATTTAGATGTAAAATTATGAGATCCGAGTTTTACACATTATACAACTTGATTGGTGCTAAACCTTTGGTATCCTTAATAACATTAAGGGAGAATCACATAATCATGCTCCATCTTAAAAAAGTTACATTTTTTAAAACTTTGACTTTTGGTTTTAAAAGGATATGTATTTTGGGGGAAATAACCCTTAAAACACACACTTAGATGCTAAAAGTAATCAATATTTCAAACTAACCCTCAAACCCTCCTCTCACTTGCCACCAACTACCATATTTTTATTTTTGTTTGATAAGACAGATAAGCTCATCATTATTATTATTATTGTTTTTTTTAAAACAACTTTGACACATGGCAATCACCATACCATAATTTTTCTTTTTCTTTTTTTCCTCTCTATTATATCTCAATTTTCCTTTTTGTTTTGTTTTGTTTTTAATATGTTGGCTTGATGAAATCTTTAAAATTTCAATTTTGATTTCAATTTTTTTCATATTTCATCTTTTTATATTTATTGATTTTAATTATTTATGGACATTTTAAACATAAAATAATAATATAGAATAAATAATTAGTGAAAATAAATTTAATATAAAAATAAATGAACAAATTTAGAGATTTAGGATATAAGATTTTATATATTTTTGCTAAATAAAATATTTATTTATTTTGTAAATCTTATTATATTGTCATATTATTTTATTTTGTTTATATATTTTTAAAATTTTAAATTTTCATGTGAAAATCATAGTTGATGATTATAATTTTAACTTTTTACTTATTCACTCTTTTATAAAAAAAATGTTTTAGTGCATTATGTATTTATTTTTATATTAATTATTTATCATGTATTTATTATTATTATTATTATTATGTTTAAAGTTTCTTTAAGTAATTAAAATCAATAAATATGAAAAGGTGAAAGAGTCAACAAAAATTAAATTTGAAAAAAGGTGAATTATTTTCCAGGTAAAATGAAGAAAAAAGCAAAAAAAAAAAAAAAGAAAACTAATGTGATATGTTGATTAGCATGAAATTCTTTTGACTCGTCATTTCAAGGTATAAAAAAAACAAAAAATAAAAAAACAAAGGGGTTGGTCGTGGAAGAAAAGAATTGAAGGACAATTTTGAAATTTTAATAATATTACCATTTGAGTCTACGATTATTGAAATATTTTATAAAAGATGTTAAAAAATCTATAATTTTGAGATAGGGCACCTTTACATAATTCACCCACAAATGAAACTATTATGGACTGTGAAGCAAGACCCTAATTTTGATCGTCTGATTTTTGGTTCCACGGTGACGTTGAGGATCAAAGCTGGTGAGTGCGAAATTTGAAATGGACTGAAAGGAGGACCCGACCCGTTGTGAGGGGAGGCTAAGTCCTAAGTGAAAAGATTATGGGTGGCTCCATATAAAAGGCGGGCACCAGCTCTATACTCCCTCTTATCACTCCATATATTTTTCTCGTTCTCGTTGGTCTCCAAATTGGGGTAGAAAAGAATGAGGGAGGAGGTTATCAGCTCCGGCGGCACCATTGATCCCACTCCTGCTGCCAGGTTTCTCACATCATCCCCCTTTCTCTCGTGATTCTGAATCTGACTTCCATATCTACTGCTGCCTCTGTCAATTCAATTCATTCTCTCAGATTAGGGTTTCTGATTTACATGCCTTTCCATTCGTGTATGTCACCAGAGTGTGAATTCATGGATTTCTGTTAAGGTTTTGGGTGTTTTTATGTTATAATTGTTTCGTTTACGTTTTGTTTTTTTGTTCACTTGCTGAATTTGTTTTGTTGCGGAGAATAAATAGGAAAATGAGAAATTGAGAGTTTGAATCCTAGGCTTTTCCTTGTTTGAGAGCTGAGGGATCAGAAACCTTTACTGGACTGAGCCTGACGTCACGGTTTTGGCTCAGTTGGGCCTATTGGCATTTCTGTGCTCATGCTAATTTCCAATCGTATCTTACCTCTACAATGCATTCTCGCTGTCCAACAGATGGAGTGGAGTGATGGTAGTTGGATGATTGTTCGCTTGGATCAATGAAATCAGAGGAGTGATTGGGTATTGTATAAGAATGGTCACAGTTTGATTGCAGGCAGGAGCTCACAGTATGGAGGTCAACTGGTTGAGGGGATGCACTGGATTAGTAATTATTTCATGTGTACTCATGCCATGTGTATGCACACTGCAGCCCCATGCTACATTGCAAATCAATAAAACTAAAATGGGCATATCCATGACATTGCACGTAAACATTATATACAAAAAATATTGGATTTTGGAAATATAAGTGCTGCTGGCCAAAAAGGTGGACTGCAGTGGCACTTCTGATTAATAACTCTTCAGTTATGTGCTCCAAGGATTAGTTTGGAGATGTGATTGTAGGTTGCTTGTTTTCGTTTACATGTATAATTTTTGTGTACCATGTATGCCCATGTATCCATTCTTATTTGCCTATCAAAAATAACTTTTCTAAGTATTATATTTTGAGTGCCTCTACTTCTGGGGTCTGGATCATGTGAGTGCTTCAGATAATGGGTCCAATTCTCCTTTTTTTATATATTAATTTATTTCTAAAATCTGTATGGTTTTCACTAACAATAATAGAAAATGAACAAGAAGCGTATGAAAGTTTGTACGCCCAAGCGGCCTATGATAAAAAGAAAAATGTTTTTAGTCCCAAGAGGTCACTTGAGGAGATACAACCCACACAAAAACCGCCTCTAGCAGGTTCTACAATTTCAAATTTTCATTGATGTTTTGTGGGAAACCCAAGACACCTAAGGATTGGAGGAGTATTTAGAGATCATGGTGCCATGGTAGGCTTTATAGATTAGTTAAGCTCAAAGTAGATGGAGGGAGGTTGTTTTTGGTTTTCTCTCCTCCTTTTTGCTTGTTGGTGCTTGTTGTATGTACTGTATGCACTCTTTTTTTAGGCGCTGCATATTCTCTCTATTGCCTATCAGAAAAAAAAAAAAAACGGTATTCAGAGATGATGGTGGTGTAACATTGAGAAATCTGCTAGGGAGGGTTTGGCCATTGAGGTAGAGGTACTAGCTCTTGTGGAACGCTTGAAAGGCGAAAGCTTTATGCCTTTCCATTCTTTGGCTGGAGGGTGAATCTGCTGTTGTCATTTGCGGGCATCTAAAAAGGAAAGAGGTTTGTGGAAGTTTGACATATATCTTCACCCAATTATTGCCTTAATCTTTTGATCCTATGCTTAGCCAACCATTTGGTGGATTTCTTACCTCCTTGCATAGTGTAGAGTGGAACTTTGTTTAGATGTCTAGCTTGTTTTGCCTCTTATGGAGCTATGTGGGCTTATTATGTACAATTTGAAAGGATATTGTATCCTTCATTATAATTCTTAGATCAATGCTATGAAAGGGGAAAAAAAGGAGGTACATGAAAAAGTGAAGCACAATGAATAATTTAATGAGTCATGGAGGCTCATGCCCTAAGAAATGAACTATCACTAAATAAAAGCTCCATATTTTTTTTTGATAGTTAATTTTTTGTCCTCATTTGGATTTGAACTTTGAACATCTTACAAACCATCCCTAATCCTTTACCACTTGAGCTAGGTCTCAAGGGTAGAAGCTCCATGATCCATTGAACATATTTATCAATAACTAGCTTCAATTTGTGTTTTACTAATTCAGAAATTCAGATAATCCACAGTGAAAAAATGGAGCACTGAAAATTAGTGCATATTTTTTTATTTTAGCAAACACAATGGATGATTCCAAAGCTAGGTGTGTGGAATTTGTAAAAAAAATTCTATTTTGGGGAAAAAAAAGAATTAAAAGGGTTCAACTTTTTCTAGTATAACTTTTAATATGTCAAACAATGGTTCAAATTATTGGCACCCTTTGTATCCCCCCATGCCCTTTGTATATATTAGTTCATAGATACCAACCCCTTGTCCTTGTTTGACTTGATAGACTGATCAGGGACTTGTGTGTGTTGTTTTCCCGCTTGTTAGTGCCCTTTCTATATCCTATATGTATGAGGGTTATTTTTGTATATAATAAAAAAAATGATTCAAAATATATCATATGCAAAAAGGCAATCAAGAGCTACCATCACATGGTTTCCTTTTTAAAAAAAAAGGAACAACTTAATTATAAATGCTAGCATATTGATTTCTACCATATTCTTTGAGCATTATAGAATTCACATGTCATTGTTCATCTAAGAAACAAATTTAATATCATTTTTTAGAGCCTTACCTGCATGAAGTCTCTTGATATCTATTAGAAGTTTTGCAAAATTTTTGTAGAATTTCCTGGAGTTTGAGGATGAAACTGATTTTAAAATTTTAGTCACATGGGGAAATTTGTTAGTGGTGGACACTATTACTTAAAAAGTTATGAATTTGTTAGACTATTATGTGCTAGGGTTCTCTAGACACTATTATGATTGAGAAGTGTTGCTTTTAGGTGGTGTTTGTTTTTTGGCTGAATAGAAAAAGCCAAAATATTAGACTTTTTCTATTAAACTAAAAGTACCTTGTTGATATTAACTAACATAACTAAAGTGAACTTGTTATTAATAAATTTAGTTTAGTTATGTTGGTTGATGTTAATGAGTTACTTTTAGCTGAATGGAAAGAGTCAAATATTTTGGTTTTTTCTATTTAGCCAAAAACAAACACCACCTTACTCTTTTGTTAATTACATTACTTATCACTTGCTATTATGGTAGGAGGTTATTAGATTTAGAAAAAATGGTTAGAATAAAATAGATATGAGTTTTCTTCTAAATTTGATTGCCATCTACTATATATGTTAAAAGAAGTGGTGAAAAAAGTGAAACATCAGAATTTTTCTATAAAATTTGGAACTTAAAGAAGACCTGACCTGACACACTGGTCACTAATCCATGTTGCATTTGGTAAAGTGAGTCTGAAACTTCGGCTCACTTTACACGTCATGCTGCATATAAATAGGTGGGCGATGCAACCAATACACCTCATTCGCTTCATTTTCTTCTAGGGTTCCAAATTGAGGAAGAGCAGAATGAGGGAGGAGGTTATGAGCTCTGGGGATGCTATTGATCCCTCTCCAGCTGCTAGGTATCATACCACATCTTTCCCCACCTCCTTGGTTTGGAATCCAGAGTCTGATATGTACTGGTTCTCTGAATTCAGAGGACAAATTAGGGTTTTAGATCTACATGCTTTTTGACTGATTTGTGATATGTGAGTGTGAATTCACTGACTTGTGTTAGGGTTTTGGGTGTTTGTCTGCTGAAATTGTTTTCTTTAGTTCTATTTCTCTGTTCAGTTGCCAAATTTGATTTTGACTGTTAGGTTCTGTTTGGCCACTGAGAAAGTTAGAAGGATGAGAAATTGAAAGTTTGAATCTTAGAATTTTCTTTTGTCAGGATCTTGTTTGAAATACTGAGTCTGATATGTATTGGATCTCTGAATTCGAATGAATCTGTCCAATTAGGGTTTTGGATCTGCACATTTTTTGACTAATCTGTGATATTCGAGTGTGAATCCATTGATATATGTTAGGATTTTGTGCCTTTGTCTGCTGAGACTGTTTTCTTTATGTTCTGTTTTTTTGTTTTGTGGATGAATCTGTTTTTGCCTGTTCAGCTTTGTTTGGTTGCAGAGAAAGTTTAGGAAAACGAGAAATTGGATATTTGAATATTGGGCTTTTCTTTGTTTGGAATCTGAGATATCAGAAACCGCCACAGGATTGATGTCATTGTTTGGCTCAGTTGGGGCCATTGACATTTCCTTGTTTATACCAATCTCATAGGGTTTCCATACCTGTAAGATTGCATCCTCACTGTCCAAGAGATACAATGGAGTGATGGTAAATGGTACTAATAAGAATGGGCACAGTTAGATATTTAGGTAAGGAGGAATGGTTATGGAGGATGTCTGGTTGGGTCTGTCAGTGGAGTATGCACAAAACCAAACTTGGTCTCATGTGATGCATGCTCATGCCTTGTGCATGTATGCTGCAGCCCCCATGTGACATTGCAAAATATTGGAAGTAAAATGGGCATATTCATAATACTAAATGTATGAGTGCGGTATACAAATATCAGAATCTGGTAATGTATATGCTGGTGGCTAAAAAGTGGAGGGAATTGTACTTATGTTTAATGACACTTGATAGCGATGTTTAGATATGGTTGTATCCTTTTGATCTACAGAGATTTGATGAAATGCATTTCTAAAGTCATTTCTTGTTGTATAAACTTGGTTAGTTCTGGAACACCATGCTAGCTTATAAATCAGACTAGTCCTATATGGTCAGCATATTATATTTGTGTGCCCCTTTGCTTATTTTGGACTATATAGCAAAGTCAGTGGACTGGAAGACTTGGAGCAGTGAGTTCAAGCTAGAAAGGAATCATTCCTTTGTTCTATTTTATTGTGGTCTAAAAAGTCTTTGGATGTGGGTCCTATGTCTTCATGGGTTCCTTTGGTCATTTGAGTCCTCACTAAGATTTTAGTGTTGGTTTATTGATCTCCTCTAGGTGCTGTTTGCATACATTCAGTGTATGTGGGTTGCACTGCCCTTTGTTAGGTGCCTTTTCTAATAAATGTTAATTGCTTATCAAAAAATTTAAATTTAGTGTATTGAGGGTTTATTATTTTTATTTTTAAACATTTTAATTAAATGCTATTGGAAAATCCCGAGCTATGCGATGATTAGAGGGGTGGCAATGATTTTCCTTCTCTTTCATCTGCTAAATTGATTCTGCATTTTGAAACTGCTAGGCTAATTATGCTTTATGCCTGTTGTCTTCTAACAGTTCTGCGGGGGCCTCTTCACCTGCTGTTCCGACGAATGTTGGAAGCATAGATTGGTCCAGTCATGGTCATGGCTCCAAAGCTGCTTCTTTATCTTGCATTGGTTCACAACAGCCTCGGACTTCCTTAAGCACAAGTGCTGGTGGTTCTGCTCTTGGGTCATCACGAACTTCATGCAGGCCCTGGGAAAGAGGGGATTTACTAAGGCGCTTGGCTACCTTTAAGCCTTCAAATTGGTTTGGAAAGCCAAAGGTTTGGACTTGATTTGTTTAACTCAGCACATTTTAAATGTTAACCTATGTTGTCATACCTAACTTCTTCCACACTTTAGTTTCCACCTACACATGATGTCCAAAACCTTTCCAAGAACTAACAGGACATCCTCTATGTAATTGGAAATACACACTATATGTAATTGGAAATAAATCGATACTTAATGGATGAAGTGATCTAATACAGAAGTTCCCATCTTGTCTAGCATTAGTTTGATTGCATTTCTTAGGAATATCCCAGTTTGTGGACCATAAGGAGGACCAAGGAAGGATGGGAGAAGAACCCCAAATCAATTTGGAAATGAAGGAGCTCTCATGTTCAGTGGATAGCCCTTGAATAAATCACCAATCTGTGAAAGTACATTTGTTTCTGAGTCCATTTATCAGTACCTGGATTCCTATCTTCATAATGTATTTATTAGTCTAATAATTTTTAAATTAGGAAACCAAAATTACATCATCTCTATCTCCATGCTTTTCCTAATCCATCTCTCCTGAACTCGAAGGGAACATGTGGCAATTGTACACATTTTCCCTCGTAAGGATACAGTCACCATCTGCTCTTTTAGGCTCAACATTGCATTATACTGATAAACTGTCTATCTATAAGCAACAGTCATAGGGCTTGAGCTTGTGCTTATTCTTGGCAAAGTTGTTGATAACACGATGGATTCAAAGATAGATCTTGCGAACTACTAATCTCCTTTTAGGTGCCAAAGCCAATTACCAAACAGAACATCATTCATAACTGGAATTGGATTCTTGATATAGGATGATAGGTGGTCCTAACGAAGTAATTGATTGTAAGCTTCCAAAGTATTTGTAACTCAAAAATTTCGAGAGAGAGACTCTGAGGTTTATCAATAGAATTTGGTGGCATGCTAGATGTAAATTGAAAGATAGCTTAAAGACAATGGCGACCTATGGCACAGCAGGCCAATGACTACAGCTGAACAATTATAGAAAACAGTAACCTTCATTCCAAAAATCATTTTAGTATGGAGTCATCATAAACCTAATGATACTCTGAATACTAGTTTACTTGCAAAGAGATTGATCTCACATCCTAATTTCTGAAACTGGAAGCCCTAGAGACCAGAACTCTACGTATAAGGCCCCAACATTAGAAATTCAAGTCTACATGAGGAAACACCATCTTCTGTAATTCCATTCGTATTTCAATTCAATCATAAATTTTCTTAAAACACAGGCAAAACATGTAATTATATTGATAATTTGATCTCAAGTGGCTCTGGCATGTCACTTATCACTGTAAACATTTATAAAAAGTTGCATCATAACCTGCCCATTCTCTTGACAAGCAATTATGAAAAGGAAAATTTAAAGGGAAGAGTTGAAACAGCACTCCTGATGATAGGAAACTTGCTAGTCTCTAGGGAGAATGAATATATGATTTTGTTTCTAGAATGTCTCTTTGTGCACCTTTCTAGAACAGAAAATGCTCAGGGGGCATAGTCTGACCACTGAAGTCAAATGTCGGATTCTATTGTTGAAATCTTGAAATTAAATAAAATTAATGCAATTCCTTACTCCAAAAAGTCTTAGCTTCCTTTTAATTTAAAGCTTCAAAACAATTGAAAAGCATCTGACCTACCATTTGTATTTCCTCACAGGTTGCCAGCTCATTGGCTTGTGCTCAGAGAGGTTGGATAAATGTCGATGTTGATAAGATTATGTGTGAATCATGTGGTGCATACTTAAGTTTTGTCTCATTACCATCTGGGACACCTGCTGAAGGTGAGATTTAATTATATTAAAAGTGTTTTTAGGTTTTCATCATTATTCTTTTATTTTTTGCGTTCTTGAAGCCTCTGACTTCTATCATTGATGTCAAGCCTGCATTCAGAACCTTGAAGCTAGGGGTGTCTTGCAAAGGAGGTTGGGAGGGTAGATGTAGAAATAAAATAAGTAGCAAACATGAAGCTAAGAACATTCCTGCCAGGGAAGATGGTGGGATATATGTGTAAAAGGTTGCAACCTTGAAGATAAGGTTTGCCCAGCAAAGGGTGGTGAATATATCTTGACAAGTTGCCTCATGGTATCGCTTGGAATCAGATTAATCCATATTGCATCTTTACTGGAGCACAATCTGGAGTTGCCCTTCTTTACTTTATCGATTCAGTGATTAGATATGGAAGCTTATTAGAAGTGGTTATGATCTCTCTCTCCGAAAAGGTTCTTATGGCAAGCAGTTATGGAAGCTTATTTGAATAGGGTGTGAGGGGTTTCCAAGTTATGTTATATTCAGAGGTGAGAATTGTGAAATATGAGGTTTTGGTTTGATGACTTTTTCTTAAGGGTTCTTATGGTAAGGGATTTTGGAAGCTCAAGTTTTCCAGGTTTTTTCCCTTTTTGTCCGCCTAGTGGTGGGCAATGGTGAGAGAATTCTTTTTTGGGAAGATCTTTGGTGGGGTAACCAAACTTTGTGTTCTTAATTTGCTGATCTTTATAGAGTTATTTCTGTGAAAAACCTCACTGTCTCAAATGTCCTTGGAAATTCCTTTCCACTGTCTTGGAATTTTAACTTTCAACGCAATCTTACAGATTCAGAAATTGATCTCCTTCAGAGATTAATGTCCTCCCTTAGTTCTGTGCTTTTCTCTCATTCTTTGGAAGATTCAAGAGCGTGGTCTTTGTCTTCGTCAGGATTGTTTTCAGTGAAATATTTTTTCTTGGCTTTGTTAAAAGTCTCAAATCCTATCATGTTCCTTCCGGCCAAGTTCTCGTGGAGTTCAAAAGCCCCTTCAAAGGTTAAGGCCCTCGCTTGGTTAGTAGCACATGGGAAGGTAAACACCAATGATAAGTTGCAATTGAGAAGACCCTACAAATCCCTCTGTCCTCAATGGTGCATTCTTTGCAAAGGAAATGGAGAGTCGATTGACCACCTTTTTCTTCATTGTCCTGTTACCATTGGACTCTGGCACAAGTTGTTCAATCTAGCAGGGTTGGTTTGGGTCCCTCCAAGGAGTTTTGAGGACATGTTGGTTATTACTTTTAAAGGCTTGGGGAACTCATTAAGAGGCAAGACACTTTGACAAATCGCTTGCCTTACCTTGATTTAAATGGTGTGGCAAGAGAGAAACAATAGGATCTTTGAGGATAAAGGGAGAACGGAAGAGATGTTATGGGATTTGATTCGGTTCTATTCTTCTCTATGGGCTTCTTGTACTGAAGCTTTTAGAGGAGTTCCTCTAAGCGTTTTACAACTCAACTGGATTGCGGTTTGCGCTTCAAAAGTTTGATGATTGTTGGGGCTTCTCTTTGTTTTTAGAGTTCTATTGTTGGGAGTTTTCTCCTTTGTTTAGTTTGTGTAAGAAGGACCTCTCATCCTTCCCTTGGTTTCTTCTCTTTCTTTTGTAACTTTTCTTTCTCCTGTATCTTTTCTTCTATTAATATATTCTTCTTCGTTTCTGATAAAAAAAAAAAAATGAGGGGTTTCTGGATCCAAAGTGGGGAATGGCGAATTATGAGGTTTTGGCATGATAAGTAGTGTGAGGATTAACTTCTGAAGGAGGTCTTCCCATACTTATAGATTTTTGGTAAATTGAAGAGCTATATTGACATATTCTTGGGGTAAGACTGAGAACTGCAGGGGGGAGATGATGGCGGACATTCAGATTGGAAGTAAATGCAAGAGCTATGTTGGCAGATTGCAGGTGTCGGTTCAGCAGAAGGTTGGGGGTTTGGCTTTTGGGAGGTGGAGATGGTGGGTTCCTTTGTGGAACAGCTGTATTGTGCAGAGTTTGAGGTGACTGTATAGATTTCATGGTTGGGAACATAGTGACTGAAGAGCGTTTCTTGGTTGAATCTTTTGGCAGCCGTTCATGCAGTAGGGGACAGGTTTCCAGTTAAGGAGATTTTAAGGGACTTTGTATCCTTCAAAAGTGGCCCTTTTTTATGTGCCCAGCTGTGTGAGAGAGCTGTTGATGAGTTCAGGAGATGAAAGATTCATCCAATTGGTTTATTGTGTTGGATGATTAAGGAATAATCTAAGCATCTTCTGGTTCGTTATTGTGGATAAGGAATATGCTAATCATCTTTTGGTTTCATTATTATCTTGTGGTTTGGGACTCCTGGTTTTTGATTCTTCCGATGGAAAGTCCTACTGCACTGGTCTCAACTTCATCTACAGGTTCATGAGATACTACAAGAAAAGCTTAGGCTTTTCCTCAGAGTTTTCTTTCAACTTGTGTTGCTTGTGTTGGTGGACAATTTCTATTTATTCTTGCTAGATGCACTTGTTTGTGATGCAATGATGCAAGTCGTTTGCATTTTTTCCCCGAATCTCTTCTATGGTGATATACGACGCATGTTGCTACTTGAGTTGATGTATATGCCCTTTTCTAATTGTTCTAGCCAAGTCTATTTGATATTCCAATAGCAACAGCCTCAGCTTTCCTGTTGTTGCTAATATTGTTTTGTTTTTCTTTTGGATGAAGTTGATAGTGCTGGTGAAGCCTTTGGGAAGGAGCTGGATACTGAGCACAAAGTTAATTGTCCATGGAGAGGAAATAGCTGCCCAGAAAGCATGGTGCAGTTTCCCCCAACTCCTCAGTCAGCCCTGATTGGTGGTTACAAGGACAGATGTGATGGCCTTTTGCAGTTCCAATCTCTTCCTATTGTAGCTGCATCTGCAGTTGAGCAGATGCGGGCTTCTCGTGGCTCACAGATCGAGCGCCTTTTGTCCCAATCTCAAAATTTTATGGGTGGGGAAGTAGATTTTCGATCTGAGAGTATACCAGAACTTGAAGCCTCCCGAGATGGGGTGATCTATTTATATTCTCGGGTAAGATATTTTTACACTCTTAGACCTGCTTGTAATTGTCTCAATGAATTCATTATTTTGCTATTCAGCTATATGCTTTTGTTCTTCTAGTTTTATTTCTTGCTCGTTATCTTTCTCTTTGGCAGGCCCAGAAACTTATAAGCCTGTGTGGATGGGAGCCAAGATGGCTTCCAAATGTTCAAGACTGCGAAGAGCATTCTGCTCAATCAGCTAGAAATGGATGTTCTTTTGGCCCTACCCAAGCACAAGTTCATCTTTCACTGGATCCTGGACCGAGCAAGAATGCAGTCTCTGCTTCAGCAAAAAAAGACACTGGAAAGAATAAAATGTTAGCTGTGGAGTCCAGATGTGAATCTAGGTCTCCTTTGTTAGATTGTAGTCTATGTGGTGCTACTGTCAGAATATGGGATTTCCTTACTGTTCCTCGACCTGCTCGTTTTGCTCCCAACAACATTGATATTCCTGATACAAGCAAAAAAATGGCATTGACACGTGGGGCAAGTGCAGCCAGTGGAGTCAGTGGCTGGGTCGCTGCTGATGATATGGAGAAAGAACAGACCGAAGATCGTGATGAAGTTGCTACCACTAATGAGGGAAAATTACTCCCAAACACGGATGTTGATTTGAATCTTACAATGGCTGGAGGCTTATCTTTTACTCAGATGGGTAGGACAGCAATGTCTGAAAATATGCATGATGCTGATATGGGAAGGGATCTAATGATAGGACAGCCTTCTGGTAGTGAGGTTGGTGATCGTGCAGCATCATATGAATCACGGGGCCCAAGTTCTCGTAAGCGGAGTTTGGAATTAGGTGCCAGCTCAGATGATAGGCCACACTTAAGGATGCAGCAGGCTGATAGCATTGAAGGAACTGTCATTGATCGTGATGGTGATGAAGTCACAGATGGTAGACAATACTCAGCTGGACCTTCAAAACGTGCTCGTGACTCTGATATATTTGACACATACTGTTCACCATATAATAGAGACTCATCCGGTGCTGGCCCAAGCCATTCATTGGGTTTTGAAATTTATGCAGATGCCAACAAAGGAGTTCCATTTCGACAAGGAAGTGATCAAGTTGTTGGAATTTCATCTGCTAGAGATTCAACACGTGCATCATCTGTTATTGCCATGGATACAATTGGCCACAGTGCAAATGAAAACTCTATGGAAAGTGTTGAAAACTATCCTGGTGATATTGATGATGTTCAGTTCCCTTCTTCTAGCATATATGGTAACCTGGATATGAATGACACATCTGAAATGAATTATAGTAATCAAGCACAGCAGAGCATTTGTTTCCAACCTGCTGCTGAAGTAGTTCCTGGAGAAATGGGGGTCAGCAGTACTAATGATGGTGAAGAAATCTTCAATGCAGAAATTGTGACTGCTCAAGCTAGGGATGGGTTTAGTTTTGGAATTAGTGGAGGAAGTGTTGGGATGTGTGCCAGTCATGAAGCTGAAATTCATGGAACAGATATATCTGTCCATAGAGCAGATAGTGTTGTTGGTGACGTGGAACCAAGAACAGAAGATGCTGAAAATCAGGGTCAGACAGGGGAATCTGCCCCAGACCCTGGGCTAATGGATGAGATTGTCCCCGAGGAAATGAACAGGGAGGATCCTCATGGTGATAGTCAGGAGATGTTATCTCGATCTGTAGGCAGGGCGGATAGTGGCTCAAAAATTGATGGTTCTGCCAAGGCTGAATCTGTTGAAAGTGGTGAGAAGATTGGTCAAAGCCACAAGTTACCTCAAGATAACAACAACCTCCCTTCTTTTTCTTGCAATGCCATTGTGTACTCTGGTCAGGAAACATCCAAGAAAGAGGTTACAAGGGGTGGGAAAGCATCACTTAGAAAAGACTCTGAAGACCTAGAGTTAGAATATGCAGCTGCGAATGGGATTGGTAAATTTTGCTACTTGACTGGTTTTTTAGACATTATTATGCTTTCTATTCTTTTTATTTCTTATTTCCTCCCTGACCTTTATAAATTGATTGTTTAAAGGTATTTCTTTAGGTGGTATTAACTATTTGATGTGGAAAAGGAAAAAAGTATTAAAAAAAAACCTAAGGTTTCATTTGGATATGCTTTCTGTTTTTTGTTTTTTAAAATATAAACTTCTATATAAAAAGGAGAAACTCTTATAGAAAGAGTATAGAGTTCCCTTATGTCCTTAAAATTTACTTGAAAAAAATTTTAAAATTTGGGTAGTAAATTTTTTTTAATACCTTGAGTTTTTTTAACTAGTTTTGAAAACTACTACATTTTCAATGTTAACCTCTTAGAGTTCTTATATTTTATATGGAAGTTACTATTATTTTTTATTTTTAAAAGTAAAAAACAGGAAATGTATCCAAATGGACACTAAGAAATTCTTTTACCTTGATAGGCAAATGAGAGCAGTGTGTGTGTGTAATGGATCGCAACTATAAGTGAGCATGTGGGGATTACAAGGATAACCACAAACCAAGTGCACAAAGGAAACACCCACCCACAGAGAGAGAGAGGCAAAAAACAGCCTTAACTCACAACCATGCTATCTTCAAAATCTATAAAAGACAAATTCTCAACCGCTAGACAATACTCAACTAAGCAAAAAGAGATATAAGAAAGAAACTTTTGTGCACCGAATCGTACCACTCAAAACCATCAAAGATCCTTCAATTTTCCTCTAGGAACACACTAAAACAAGCAGAAGGGGTTATCCGAGTGTGGCCCCTTTTTATTTGGCACTTGTTAATAAATTTGTTTGCTTATCAAAAAATAACACTACTTTGTCAACTAGCCAAAATATCTTTGAGAAACAAGGTAACACCTGAAGACACTCCAAACAAGGGAAGTAAGGAAGACCACAATTTGCTTACAGTGGAAACACCTATTAAGCAAAGACTAACCACTTCCTGTGAGTTGGTTGGTAATAAGGACTTTCTCTTGCACAACTGCCCCAACACATTCTAGGCAGAAAACACACACACACACACACACACACACACACACATTTTACCCATCTTGGATAACCTTTGCCTTGTTCATTCACTCCACCAGTCCAGACATAAAAAATTTAAGCATCCATAGCAATCAGAGCCTTCCCCATGTTCCCCTTACTCCCTAATCTTTAAGTAACCTGTAGCCATCCCTCTATTAATTAATAATCAATAGCCTAATAATCTCATAAAAAACAATTTGTTGAGGAATCACTTGGTTCCCTAGTGGATGACTAAAAATTTTGATGCCTGCTTACTTCCTGTGTTCGTTTTTTTTTCTTTTTTTTTTTTCTTTTTACTAATTGAGAATCCCATTTTAGTTATTGATAAATGTTATCATACATAGAAAAATATTTGAGATAATTTGTTAGTTATTGGAAAATATGGCCTTGTTTGGTAATTGTTTTCGAAAAATAGTTTTTTAGAACAATTTTTGAAAATTGTTCTTTAATGTTTTGTAGAACAAGTGTCTGTTTGGAACCTGAAATGTTTTAAACCTGTTTTCTATGTTTTTAAATATGTTTTAAAAATAATTTTTATGTGTTGTGCTTTATTTTTAATCATTTTCCATCTTTTTATAATTTTTTTAAAACAATTATAAAAAAATAAGTGAAAACAACTAAAAAATATTATTTGAAAACACCATTTTTTTTGTTTTTAAGAACAAAAACCTATTTTCTATTTTTAAGAATAAAAAAATGTTTTCTATTTTTTGGTTGTCAAAAGTTGTTTTAGTCTTTTTGTTCTGGATAACAGAAAACTATTTTAAAAAATAATTACTAAACAAACCCAAACATCTCACTTGTATTGCATGCTTGGAAAAATGGATCTTCTCATATTCGGAGAAGAAATGTCATCAAGTGGGGGACACAACTGTCCTTAGACAATATCCAATCGGTTAGATCCATGGATGACCTAGTTACCTCACCAAAGATATCATGAATATATATGCATTTTTGGTGGCCAAATGTAACATGATAATGCATTTTTACTGTTTGGATGGTTAGGGAATTTTTGGAAAAATGTACATTAGTTACTATTGTTTTTGTGTTTTAATACGTAATTTACAAATTTCTAATAATTTAAAAAATTTTAAATGCTTACTCATTTTTTCCCTGAATGGTAATGTATTTGACCTCTCAGGTCCACCAAAAGGGGAAAGCAACTATGAAGAAGCTATAGAATTTGATCCAATCATCCATCACAACCAATTCTGCCCTTGGGTGAACGGAAATGTTGCTGCTGCTGGCTGTAGTAATGGTGGTTCCAGTTCCACTGCAGACATTGTTGCCCATTGTGGGTGGCAGCTGACATTAGATGCTTTAGATGCCTTGAGATCACTGGGGCATCTTCCCATCCAAACAGTACAATCGGAGTCAGCAGCATCTTTATACAAGGTTTGTTGGTCCTCTTATCAGTGATATATCTTGAGTTCTTCTTTCAACATTTAAGCAAATGAAAGTCAAAGGACTTCAATTTTAGGTTTCCTTGATACTGCTTTTTAAGCAGCTTGTTTATTACTGTCATTCGTTGTTCTTAGCTTTCGAAAATAGCTTTGGATAAATTACTTAGATGTTATCTAGTTCTTCAAAATGAGAAAAAACCTCAAGCAATCAAGCATCTCAAATGTTCCCCTTTGATCAAGAAATTAGAACTTGGCAGCTTAGACACTCCCAGATTCCAACAGCCTAGCCCCTTCCATGCTATGCATGAAATAAAATAAGATGCATTCCCATCTCCCAAAGAAACCATAGACCAAGCAAAATGGAACTTAAGAAAAAGTTCTTTTATTAACAGATGCAAAAAGAAAAGAAAAGAGATTTGGGGCAGTTTACTTGTGATGTGCTTCTAATGCTGCTCCACTTTTTATAATCACTAAATATATAAAAAAATAAAATGCAGAATGTTGTAAACTAAAGGTTCGCTTACAACATTTCTTTTGTTTTGGTACTGTCTTGTGTCCAAGCAACCAAAGGTTCTGAAGCACTATATCTAGATGTCTGCTTCATGTGCAGTGGCTTCTCTCACCAATTAGGGATCTCTTCTAGATAGTCCTTGTAAGTGGAAATTTTGAAGTATAAAAGATTTGTGGTCTTGATCATCTTTTTTGGTATCCTATAAATTTTCATTGGCTGAAGCAATAGAATCCAATATGACGGTCAGTGCCTTTCAGATGCAACATGTAAAACATTAGGTTTTATTTCATGACACAACATTTGTGTGCATGAAATGTATTTGATGGATGAAGTTGATTGCTTATGTTTTTTTTTTATTCATGTATGGAATATTATGTCTTGTTTTGCGGGATTGTTTGTTAGGTTGGATTGTGACAAAGTATACATGGTTTTGATTTGTTCTGTGTTGGTGGTCTTTGAAAGCTAATCTCATGTCTTATTTCTAAAATTGGTGGTCTTTGAAAGCTACTCTCACGTCTTATTTCTAAAATAGCCTCTTTATCTGCTTTGAATTTTTTTATTAAGGTTCTCTTCTTTATCTTATACCATGTGTGCTTACATGAGATTCTCCTTGCAGGACAATCACCAAACTCCTGGTGGAAAACTGCGGGGACCCCAATCAGCAAGCAAAAGCCATGGACAGCCTTGAGATTCAATCTCAAAGTCAGAGGTACTTTCAGTTATTGGTAAATAGGTCATGTTATCGTCATAGAAAGATTGCTCATTGCTTCGCCCAGTTTTGCATCTACTTCCAAATTATCCTGAGCCTCAGAATAAATTATTTGATGCCATGGGAAAATCTGATATTCCTTCTTAATGGCAAAATTACTTCCGATTTTGGTAAATAGGCCGTGCTATTTTCATAGAATGATTTCTTATCACCACCCCCTAGTGATGTCGCCATTTCCAAATAATCTTGATTGTTCCAGAGGTATTTTGTGCTGCCACCCCAAGCCCTGCATAAAGTATTCAACCCTATTAAAAGAGAAGGGGGGAACATTCCATGTACACAGCATGTATGCAACTTACAAAAGGGGTAGGCCATGGGACACCCCAATCAATAAGAAAAAGGACTCTTAGAACTAAAGGAAACCAATTCTACACTTCTAGCCCACCAGAAAATGACCACATGAGAAATGTCTTTCAAGTTATGCACATCCAAAAATGCATTTTGACCATGATGCAAATAGAAGCATGCAACTTCCAAATTGCTGTCATACAACCAATCAACCAACCCACTTATTTGCCAAGTTTCTATTTAGCTGCCATGGAAGAATCCATTATCCCAGAAAGCAAAAAGATCAAACTGCATATGTTTTAACTTTAGCTTTCATAAGAGAAATGTTTCATTTGTTAATGTCCTATATCAAGATGCTGAGTCCAACTGAAATTTTTTGCCGTAATCTGTGGTACTAGGTATCTTTGTTTTTTGCAGTCCAAGGGTTTCATAGTGTTGCTAGTTCCATGTGTTTAAGAGGTGTTCAAACATTTTTAAACCAAGCAATAGATGCATGGACCTGTGATTTGGTCATTTATCTAATTCTTATGAGAACTTGAATCAGCTTCATTGTCATGAAATGCCCTGATGTCCATCAGCTCTAAAGACTTCAATAATGTATTCAACTGAGTAATTCTTGTTTCTCTTGATCTAGAGCCACTTAATGTCATTTTTATTTTATTTGAATTTCTGTTTCCAAAAATACCAATCCAGGAGCAGCGGCATCCAACTCTTCTCCAGACAATTCTGGTGTGTGGCTTAATGATCCTATTAGGATCTCTTATAAATCTCATTATGCATCAGTTAGAATACTTATTATGTGCTAAATGTTTATTCTAGGTATGTTAGCTAATGATAGTATATGCCTTCCTACCTGCTTGCTATTCCATTGTTGTGCAGGGATGAAAGACTGCAGGCAGTGGTGGAAACAATAGGGAATCAGGTCCCTGGATGGAGTTCATTGCGATTGCAGCTGCTGCTGCAGGAGAAATCTGGCAGTCTCAGTTAATTTTCATGGTTGAATCGTTAGGGTAATTTACATTTTGTTAAAAAAAATTAGGTACTTATTTATGACTAAAACTCTCGTCGCTTGGACTTTCTGAGTTTGTCTTTTCCATTAGTAAGTGAATGGCTGTGTGATAGACAGTGTGAACTAGATTGACAGAATATGGATGTTTTTGAAAGCAGCAATTTTCAACTGGTGATGATAAAACAGCTGGTAATGTTAGGAGTATTATTATTCAAGATATTTTGTTGACATGAAGCATCCAGATCAATGTTGTAACAAAGTGGTGGTGGGCACACTGACACCTCTTTGAGTATTATTTTATCATTCAAGAGATTGCGTTGTTATGAGGCATCCAGATCTGTGAGTGGAGAATTGTATTTTCCTGAATCTTTGATGATGATGGTAGTTGTAGTGTGTTAGTGATGGCAATATTGATGCTCATAGTCTGTGTTATTGTCTATTAAGATAATGCCGGTAAGTCAACTGATACCTTATGATGGCCATGAGTCATGAGTCATGAGTCATGACGCTTAGATATGGGTCTTACTGACGGATATTGGGTCCAATATACTTCCACCCCAACATTATGTGTTATGGGTCTTAGACCCAATTTTTTGCCAGAAGTTAAGTCACATATTTCTGAATAGGTATTTGTAAAAACTTGGGCATAGTCTCAACCATTTAACAACTTTTTGATGCGATTTTCCCTACCAAGTTTGCTTTGGGAGGAGGATGAACTTGAAAGTTGAAACCCCGCTCTTACCCTTCTCTTACTATCTTCATCGCAGGGCCTTTTAGCACGGAATAATTTGCGTACAAGTGCAGGCAGCGTCAGTTGCACAACTTGATTTTGCTTTCTGTTTTGAAGTGATGAACCCCCTTTCTTTTTCTTTACGGTGGTAGGCCCTGAAAATGATAGGGTTTGCATTAATCCAATGACCATTTCATCCTTTACATTTGACCACCATGAGTGGGTACAGTTTCTAACCTATAAGGGCATTTTGGTCACAAGCAAAATAATCTACAAAATCTGGTCTCACCCAATCGCGGTGTACTAAAATCCACGTGTCGTGGTTCGATACAGATACAATAAAGAAGGTGATGAGATCCCACAAGATGAAAGCGAGTGGAGGGTCATCTCCCTCTACCCCTCTCCCTTTGTGAGACAACACCATGCCGTCAACCGCTGCAACAGCATATCATTCATCACCATGCTTCTCTCTCCAGAGTCCATCATCCTTACCTTCCAATTCCCACCAGCCAAACAACCCATTAACCTCAAAGCCGAAGAACGTCCTCCAGAAGCACCCACTCTATACACCAGCCCATTCAAACCTCTCCCTCCAGTTCAAAGAGAAAATCCTGTGCCTTGAGATAATGGGTGTTGACTCTGGTAAGGCACTCTCTCTAAACCCTTCTCTCCACACTGCCACCCTCCATTCCATCCACTCCATCATCTCCTTCCTCCAATCGAAAGGCATTCACCAGAAGGACTTGGGCAGGATCTTTGGCATGTGCCCAAAACTCCTCACTTCTAACATCAGAACTGACCTAATCCCAGTTTTCAATTTCCTCTCACAGGACCTGAAAGTGCCTGACCAAAGCTTCAGAAGGGTCATTAACAAGTGTCCCAGACTCCTTGTTTCTAGTGTGAGGGACCAGCTTAAACCAGCTTTGATTTTTCTTCAGAGACTTGGGTTTCAGGACCTGGAGGCATTGGCTCACCAGGACCCTGTGTTGTTAGTTTCCAGTGTGGAGAAGACCTTGATACCTAAGCTGGAGTATTTGGTGAGCTTAGGAATGTCAAGGGCTGATGCAGTAGGCATGGTTCTGAGGTGTCCGGGGCTGTTTACTTTCAGTGTTGAAAACAATTTTAAGCCAAAGTTCGAATATTTTGTTGGGGAGATGGAGGGGAATTTGGAAGAGTTGAAGGAGTTCCCTCAGTATTTTGCTTTTAGTTTGGAGAAGAGGATAAAGCCTAGGCACATGGAGGCTGTGCAGAATGGGGTGAAAGTGCCTTTGGCATTGATGCTTAAAAGCACTGATGAAGAGTTTAGGGAGTTGATGACAAGGCATGGGGGTGGATGAGTCAGGTGGATCTTATCATTTCTCTTATGCGTGTTTCTTGTAAATGTGGGCTGTCCATTTTATGATGATGCTAAAATCAAGGCATGTTGTTATTATGTTTGGGTTTTCCCTTCTTGGTGTGTGTTCTTTTGCATAGGCTCCATGATGAGGGGCTCTTTAATTACTCTTATATCTTGGTGGGCATCATAATCAAGGCAATGGGTGCTTTCTGAAATTTTATCCATAAAAAGTGATAATCTCTAAGTCAACTTCTAAATATCTTTATCATTACTTAAAACTTTTGTATAAACCTGAAAGTATTTGCCCATTTCTTGTCTTTGAAGACTTCAATCTGATTCTCTATCAGCATAATTTTACCCAACAATTTTCATACATCATTAAGAGAATTTGTACATCAGATCTTGTTGAAAAAAATATGTGAGACGATATAGCATTTTTTATTGGTTAATATAGAATAGGGTCTATGCTTGTATCTTCCTCAGCCATAGAATGTTATAGAGACAGTTTTCAGATTTTTGGCGCCAGAGAAAATAAAGATAGCAGTAAGATCAGTGCCTACCATAGCAAGTATACAAACACTTTCCCTAACAATTATGCAACTGGTTCATTTATGAGTTTAATTTCCCTTTTTGGATGAGCTTTTCTTCCTATAGAAATTTGAGTTTTGACTTGTTCAAATCCTGTTTTCTTCCATCAAACTTCCAAGACCTTTTTTCATTGTTTCTAATACTTTTATGCATGGTAATAAATTCCTAAAAATATGACAATGTATCTCTTCACCAATACCCATACAAATATTTCCAACCATCTGAATCTCACAAAAACTTGTTCATCAGCATCTCCTTATATGTCTCCACTTTGATCTTCAAACCCATTCCAGTTGCTGACCAGGCCAGTCACTATGGCCACAACAATTGCCTTATCCTTGATACAAAAAAGATCCTAACTTTTCCAATCGGTTCAACCCCATTCATTTATTTTCTCCACCGTTTCATTTTGTAATCACACAAGTCAGCTCAGATAGGGTGTCTGAATTAAGATCAGTTTGGTTCAGGTCTCCCATTTTGGGTATACCTGAAATAAGTGCAGTTTGGTTTTAGTCTCCCTCAACTACCTCTTCCTCTTGGAAGACACCCAAAAGCCGCTGGTGTTTCTATGAAGCTTTTGTTTCAGTTATATTACAATCAATGTTCCTTGTTAGGTGAAGGGTTGCTCCTTATTTGTGGCTATCAACAACATTAATTCATGTGTGTTTATGGTATCTTATATGATTGTTTACATCAACTAAATTAGAAGAAAAGCAAAGGTAAATGAATAGCAAGGGAAGGAAAAGCAGCATGCATTCAAAGCCCTCAAGGGAAGAAAAGGAGATGAAAATTGGGAAAAAGCCAAGATGGAAAAACTACAATATTTTGTTTTTTCTCTTTTTTCTTTGAAGCCTGCCATATTATACAAAGTGAAATACCAAAAGCAGTCATGATCATCTCCTTCATAATTACGATAATTGCCGGCATCATCAATCAGCTTCACCATCTTCATTGCTGATAAAGTTATTGGCCAATCCAAAAGGAAGGAGATCTAGATGTCTGGTAAACCACAAGAAAAATATAATACAATTTTACTTGCTGATTATTGGCCTTGAAACCAAGTTCATCGCCCACTAGCTGAAGAAGACATCTTGGGAGATGAATGCAGCCCATGCATCCTATAACAAGTCAAGTTGATCATATGAGAAAGCATCGCCCTTTCAAACAATAATCAATACCATCTGAATTGAAATCCTTGATGTTTTTCTGTTTCCAATTCCCTTCAGAATTAAATCTATGTACTCATTTCATTTATGATAACCAAAATCAAATTTACCTGGAGGATGGAAAAGGCTTTCTCTGCAACATATTTTTGTGGGGGTGTCACTCCTCTTTGTTGCAGTTTATCTGGGTGAAGACACAGCCTCGCTTTCTGGTAAGCCTTCTTCACCTGTGAGGTCTCTATCAGGCTTGTTAGGGGAATGGCATACCAGCCACTGTTAGGCCACAGAATCTGAATTCCACCCAACCAAACAGTTATATATCAGTACTTTTATATGTGATGCACATATCAGCCAAATCTGAACAGATGAGAATTAATAACACCAGTACCAAGTCAGTTATCTTACATGATGTAGTGTTGAGAGCAGCAGGCGAATGTTGGCTTCCTTGCCACTTGACCACAACCTTACATCTTCATCCAGTAGCTCTATTTCCATCTGTAATTGCACACATAGAAGAGCACTGATCAAAAACCTGGTCCCTATCTTAATGAAAAAGATGTTGCCAAAATTCAGGTGCTTGTCATGTTAGAGCCATACGCTATATTCCTGGTGGCACTAATCCTTGAGGTTCTCTAAATTCCTCATTATTCTATTCCGGTCATGGGTTAACTGCTGTAACGTGTGTAGCCCTATATATAGCTGTTGGCTAATTACTGAATCACACTATTTATTTGAATTTAGGTTCAACAAACTACAAGGGGCAGAGCTCCTTAATCACCAAGCAAAGATTTGGCAACACTCTTCTGAATCCAAACAACTATTGAACATAGAAGATATAATCTAAGATATAAGAGATGACCACAGCACATAAAGACACAGAGGGGATAGCACATCTCTGTAAACAAGAACCAAATATTTGTTTATATTCAATGAGACCATATAATGTAATAAAAAAAAAAAATCTGTACAAAGATGGTACTCTGGTCTGTGCTTGTTTTTGAAACTTGAAGTGTTTTTTATTAGGGTTGCACAATTTTTTTTTTTTTTTTTCATATAATCATGTATGTTACTTATGTATTTACTATCTTCTTAAAAGCTTAAAAGCTTACATCTTTTTCCATTTGTTGTTTGTCTTCTGTTGCCCATTTATCTTCCTGCAAAAGAGGTAAAAAAGGAAGGAAATGTTAATGCTTGGCATCCCATATACTTCAAATTTGCTAAGAAGACAGATGTATCTGAATGGCATGACAATTACAAGATTAGAGCCTTAAATTACTTTCTTAACCTTAAAAGTTTAGAAATCATGGAGAGGTTAGAACAACAGAAACCAGGGTAGTGTCCAAACCTCAAAATCTTTTGTTTCAAATATTTTGGATGGAATCAATACAGGTAGACTATAGTAGGGAAAGTGTTGTTTGGATGATGCTCGACATGCAGCTGTCGATACCATTTAGGTTTCTAACAATTTTGCATTATATTGACACACAGAAAATGGCCTCCAAAGTTGCATAAATGGCTGTAATAAGATTCATATGCCTCTGCAAAATAGTATTTTACCGCGGGAGACTGCATCATTCCATGTTCATCCATCTGTGGAACTCTGAATTCACGGGAGTTAGGCCTATCTGCAGAATTCAAAATACAAGGAGAAATTGTCAGTTAGGCTCTATAAAACTGCTAATTTGCTGATTCCAAATGTAACTATAGTAAGCAAATCCATCACCTTCCATCTCTACGAAGTGCTCGGTTTCCTGTGGTCTAATGCTCCATTCTTTCTCAGAACTATGAGTCTGAAACTTCTCTTTGGCCCAAGCAATTGCTTCATCAAGGGCATCTGCTTCATCTGTGCCCTCCCTGCGGTCAGGGGTGATCTCAATAACATAAGAGCTCATAACTTCATCATCATCTTCTTGTTCGGTTTCTTGTCCTTGCAACAACTCATCGTCTGGAATCCTGGGTTTGGCCTCTGGAGCTTGACAAACTGAAGACACGGCAGATGAAGGGGAATTGAGCTCAAGATCATCAATGGACACTTTGATGCTACCATAAGAATTGGGTTCGACACTGATAGTTTCTGGGAATGAGACCCGTTGGGAGAATCCAAAAATGGAGCTAGAATCATCATCATATTCAGTTTTCATGAAATGGTTTTCAACATAGGGGGAAGGATTGCATGGAAAAGCTGGCATCCCTTGTTTCCTTGAATATTCCTCTGGCATCATCATGGATGAGCTCCATCTAGATGGGACATTAATTGGCCTGCATCAATCAAGAAATTGAAAACCCAAAAAATTATTTGTGTCATCAACAAAATGCCTATGAGAAATCACACTTCCATCTCCATAGCACTCCTCCCAGCTGAGGAGTTCCACCCATTTTAAACAAATTGCAGGTAAAAGTGGCTTCCTGAGCTTCCAAATTTACAGAACCAAAAACATTAGCTGCTACTATCACGCTACTCACCTGAGCTTTGATGCGAATGAAGACAATGCCACGTCATCTCCGATCACCGGCCTCAGAGGACTCAACTCCTCCGAGCTCAACACCGACGAGGAGTTCGACTTCGACTTCGACTTCGAGTTCGGCTTCGACCTCGTCCTCGACCGCCGATCATCGTCCGATCCAAATATATCGCTGTAAAACCCTCCTCCCCCCTTTCGATTCCCCGGAATCCTGAACACCGGCAACACCCGGCCGCTTCTCGCCGGAGCTCCCAGGTCCGCCGGCCGGAAAATCTCTTCGTAGAACGAATTCGACCGGGCTCTCGCCGTGAAGTCGCCGGAGTATTGGCGCGATAACACGCTCCGAGGCGGCCCGCCGAAGACGTCGCTGAAGTCCTCGGGGTGCATGGTTCTGGATTCGCCGGAAAAGGTTTTCCGCGACCGCTGCGACGAGGTCTCCTCAGTTGATTTTCTCCTTGGAAGATTGTGCATTCCCATTCGCATTCTCCATGACTCGTCCATATTTCCCGGGCAGATGCCGCCGGAGAATAGGGAACGTTGCCGGAATATGTAAATGAAGTGGCGAGTTGTATTACGTGTATTATATACACACACAATGATCTAAGAAAAGGCACTTTTTTGAAAAAAGGTTTATTTTCTTTCTTTTACTTTACTCTCTCTCTCCTTTTTTTCTTTTTTTCTTTTTTTCTTTTTTTTTTTTTTTTTTCTAATTTTTGGAAATTTTATATTATTTTGAGTGGGTGATGATGAGTAGATGTATGATGGCATGCTGAATCATCACGTTTGAGACACGCTTGCGATCTCTACGCATTTGATTGGATGGTGGGCCTAATTTTTCCTACCAATTCTATCATTTTATTATTTATTTATTTTTCATTATATATATATATATATATTTTATAAACTGAAAATAGAGATTTTTGGAGGAAACTTGGTTTTTGATAGAGCCATTTAATAAATATATGATTTTTGAAACCCAATTTTATGAAATATGAGAACTAGATTTTAATATAGAAAGTAATATTGTTTTCATACATTTTGAGTCAACTCTTTTTTTTTGTGTCAAAATTGCCCTTCTAGTCTTCATTACCAATAATAAAAAAAAAAAGTTACAGTGGTGGCGGCGGCGATGGACTAATGTGGACCTGCTGCAACCTTGGCACCTCTGGATTTTTCTTTCACAACAGCATCCAAGCCTCCATGTCCGGAGATGGGTTTAGCTTAAGTGGTGGTGGTGACGAAGGATTGAGATGCGACGACGATGGACTAAGCTGCGGCGGCAATGACCTTTGCACCTCCAGATTTTTCTTTTCCTTCAACTGCTACGACTATTGTTAAGATGGAGGTGGATCAGCGGCGAATAGGTATTGAAGGATTGGAATTTGGTGTGGTGAAGACGAAGATGATTTTAGAGTTGGAAGTCGCTAGAACTGGAGATGTGAAGAAGCTGCAACGGTGATGGTGAGTTCTGGCTGTGATTAAGGGGAAGCTAGTGGTGAGTAATGGCGACAGTGGCTGATGCTCACCTCGTGTGGCGATCACACGGTGGCTCTGTTTCAACTATTTTTTTTTTAGTGGAAAAACCCAGAAAACGAAGAAGATAATGAAGGAAGAGGGGAAATCTAAAAGATGAGCTAGGAAACCTCTTCAAATTTTGATCGGTGTTGACATGGAGGCTTGGATGCTGTTGCGGAAGAAAAATCCGAAGGTGCCAAGGTCGCTGCAATTCCACATCAGTTCATCTCCGCCGCCACCACTGTAACCTATTTTTTTTTATCGATAATGAAAACCCAGAAGGGTAATCTTGGCACAAAAAATGGAGCTACCTTAGAGTGTATGAAAGCAATATTACTTTCCATATTAAAATCTGGTTCTCATATTTCATAAAATTGGGTTTCAAAAACCATATATTTATCAAATGGGCCCATCAAAACACAAGTTTCCCATTTTTAGACGGAAGAAATAAAGAAATTAGGGAATGAGAAGCAAAATGTAGGAGTAGAAATGATTGGAGGGAGGAGTTGCAGTCAAAGTATCAAGGAAGGAGACGCAGAGTGGGCACCACCATCAAAGGTCTCATGTCACAAGGATTTGAAAACAACCCCCATCTTAGTGTCACTTTGTATTTCAACCCTATATTACCATTATCATTTTTCAAAGTAGTTGTTTTCCTCATACATTAATCACATAAGCTTTCAAAATTTATCTTTTTTTTTTCTTAACTTTTTTTTGTACACATTTTTATCAAAATTTAAATAATAAATGAAACAAAATTTCAACATAATACTAATAAAATTGAATTTATATATTTTTATAGAAAAATAAAAAAGTATATGATATGATTATAATTTAATATATTTTAGAAAAAAATTGCAAAGAGAATAAATAAAATAAATATTATTATATAGGATAATATAAATTATAAATATTATAAAATATTAAATCATATTTTTGTTAGACTCAAATTATTCGAAGCCAATCTAGATTAAGTTTAGATTAAAAAGTTTAACCAAAGTTTAATGTGAATATTAAAAATGGTCATATGATCAGTTCAAAAGTTGAATTTGATCGATCAATCCCACCCTTAGAATGAAGTCAATCAAATCATACAAAGAGCCAAGAAAGCATATTTGAGCTTTCTTTCTAATGGTTTTTCTAGCCCTTGCTATACCTAGAAATTTTTTAATTAAAGTATAGACTGCAAAAAAAATTAAGGTCATGTTTGCATTTAGAAGTCGAGGAAAGAAAAAAAAAAGGAAAAAAAAAAAATAGATGTGGAAAATTTATAAAACCTTTTCACTTCTTGTTTGTAAAAAGTTTTTTTAAAAAATAGAATTAAATATTTGAAGAATGTACATTCCTAAACTTTTTTTCACATTCTTTAAGGAAAATAATTTTTTTTAACAATTTTTTTTCTTTACCATGTTTTATGATATTCAAAACATAAGAAAATAATTATTTCATTTTTTTTTCTTAATATTTTCCAAGAATCCAACCCTAAAAGAAAAGGTTATTCAATTTAAATATGTCTTTTAAATTTATTTGCTGTTGTACTTTTTTTTTTCTTGTCATTTATGATTCAAATATTAGAGATTGAAACTACCATTTGATCTATAGAATAGACTAAAATAGTATATGTAAATCTTAAAATTTCATATCTTACTATATATTTTTTGTGAAAAATGATATTCTTAAATGTTATATTAAGTGGAATGTACTTATGTTATAAATTTGTAAAAAAATTAAAAAGTAGTTTGAAAAAAAAATGTTACTTTTCAATATCTAATATTTGTTTAAAATAAATTTTTTATTACATCACAATATATACCATTTAAAAAAATGTGAAATCTCTCTCATGTTTATTATAATTTAGAAATTGTTTTATAATTTATAATTTAATAAATAATTTTTATTTCTTTGTTAAAGATACTTACAATTAAAATATTTAAAATTTATGTCATATTGTTAAATATATAAATAATTTGTATATACTAAATATTATTTAATAATAATACTAGTATTATTTTATGATATATTTTATACATTTTTTTAGTTTTATTTTAACTATAAATTTAATTTCTTTTAAAAAAAATTGTTCTTCAAAATGTGTAATAGATATGCCAAATTTAAGATAAAATTAAAATTTTTGATTTTTTATGTATATTTATAAATAAGAGTTAACCACAAATGATTAAACAAACAAACAAATAAAAGGATTAATTTCAAGTATTTGATTTTGACAAAAAAGAAAAAAGAAAAAAGAAAATATAAAGAAAAAAAAAATGAATGGCCTGTTTGGAAACCATTTTTTAGAATAATTTTATGTTCTTTTAAACAAAAAACACAAAAAAAAAACACATTTGAAAATTAAAAAATGTTTTAAGTTTTCTATTCTTTTAGTTGTTTTTTGAGAACTATTTTAAGAAAAGAATATAAAAATATGCATAATAATTAAAAATAAAACACTAAATATAGAAATAATTTTTAAAACATATTTAAAAATATTAAAAATCAATTAAAAACATTTTAAGTTTTTAAACATACATTATTTTATAAAAATTAAAAAATAGTTTTTAAAAATTATCTTTTAAAATTATTTTTAAAAACATTTTGCAAACAAGTGGAATACTTCCCATGGAGAGACATTGAGGAGCCTTCCTTGCGCCACTTTAAAAGAAAAGGCAAAGGCAAATTGAAGTTTCATGGTATTCAACTTCTGAAAAGAGTCTCACACATCACAAAGAAAAAGTGGTCATGTCTCATGACTCATGACTCATGACCTTTATCTTTATTCACTCAACAAGGCAGATCTCATCCGGATTCAAATCTCTTTCCTACTTCATACTTCATATATGATACATATATTCCCATTGGATAACACATCAAATTTCTTGTTTTAGCTTTTTAACCACCCACTATTCCACCTTGCATTTTAATAATTAATCAAATAATCACCCCTTTATAATCTTATCATCTATCTTATGATTCTTATCTCCACAGACCATCACTAAAATTTAGGCTTACCCTATCTCCATGGTAATAATAAGTGCCCAACTTCAACAATATGCCTATAAGGAACTGACTTGTATTTGGACATATGTACATGTTTAATTATTTCTATTTTAAAATTATTAAAAAAAATTAAAAATACAAAGATGGATTAAATACATGCCGACTTTAGAAAAGTGGGGACTAAACAAACACACAACCCCCCCTCCTTCCCCCACAGCCCAACACCCTGAAAGTGGGGACTAAACCAAATACCACCCCCACCCAACCACCCACACTTTGGACCAACCAAATGGTAATGGTGAAGTGTACCTGGAATTGGAACATGATAAGCTAGCTAGCTAGCCTACATCTACACAACCAGAAACTAATGTCACATTATATATACTTAACATCTCTCTCTCTCTCTCTCTCTCTCTCTATATATATATATATACAAGTGTGTTTAGTAAACCTTACTTGATTGGGTATCTCGTATTTTTCTAGTGTGGCTTTATGCTTTTGCTTTCCATGTTTTTTGCTTGTGCGGCTTTCTCTGCCTAGTGCCTTCCACTGTATGTAACATGCACTTGCATGTTTGGGTGTCCCTTTACCTATATATATTTATGTGTGTGTGTATATCTCTTGCTCTTATTCATCACGTTTTTGCCTCTGCTGCTGTCTTCTCTTTGGCTTTAAGTTGGCTGCAGATTGTCACAATTTCTTTTTATCATCGCGTCTTAATTAAGCTTAGCGTCAATAAGAAACACTGGAATGGAGGTTAGTTATAAAAATGGATGAATGAATGTAGCACAGGGAGGTTTAGTAATAATACAAGGCAATCTGCCTCAATAATTGCTTCTGCTACTTGTGGAAATAGATGGAACGGTTGGAAGTGTAAGTTAGCTGTAATTAGATAAAGGTGTTAAAGGGGCAAGCGAGGGAAAGGATGGTTGATACCTCAAAAGCAGACAATGCATGCTGTGAGTTGATTGACACCAAACTTTAAAGCCTCACACCCTTACCCACTCTACTTTCAACACGCCATACTTTCCTGCAAAAATACCGGTTATTATCAACCTTTCAGGCAAAGTTCATCAGGGTTTTGCTTTTTAATTTAGGTGGACCAGATCCTCTCTCTCTCTCTCTCTCTCTCTCTCTCACGCACGCACACAGACACACACACACACACAATGGCTCCAATAATATATACTTCATAGTCCAATTCCTACTCAATTACCAACTATTTTGGTCTGCAATTTGTTCTGTCAGGTGGTCCAAATAGAACCTTAGGACAGGGTGTGATGACCATGCACTTCAGCTGCTAACTACTACTACTGCTCAATGTGGGGGGGAAGGGGGACACTTTCATTAAAAAAATAAAACCCTGTGTGTATATATATATATAAAATAGAAAAAGACAAATCAATCCTTTTGTTAACGTTTAGATGGGCCTTCTAGAATGCATTTTTTAATTGAGGGTGCATATGGGAAAATTTTGTGACTTGAGCTTAATTCACTTGTTTATATATAGAGTTCACTTCAGTTTGTTCTTAACCTTAGCTAAAGGACTAAAAAGTTCAAGCCATATACTTGGTAATTGCTTAATGTTGGAAATTGTGGCCAAAAAATTCTCTTTCTATCTCATGGTGAATTTCTTAGAAACCTCATAATTTATATTACGGTGCACCGCATACATATATATACACATTGATACCTGATTGTGTGTCGACCACACACCATGTGCCATCCTTTTAGACAACCAAAAGAAGTTTCGATGGTCGAGCCCCTCAAATTCTCTGTGAGACTTAAACCTTGGGGTCTTAACTGACCTTATATAATTTTTCTTTTTTGGAATAACCAGATAAGCTTTCATGGTTGAACCCTTTAAACTCTCCATGGGACACAAACATCAGGGTGTTAATCATGCTCTATTACAACCAACGTTGGGTAATCCAAGATATTCAACTAGTAACAAGAATGAACCCGACATTCAATCAATAATAGGATTCAAATCCGTGACTGTACGTGTGTCTCTATCACATATCTTGGCATTTGTCCAAATCAAGTGGACACCCGGGCTTCTTTTGGCATATGACTTTGATGACCCCTAAGTTCACTTTCAACTTAGGAGCCCACTCCACGAGTCTTTCTAACAAAATACCACATGTCATCACCCGAATTTCCTCGTAGCTCTAATAACAATATGCGGTGTTGGGATCTATAATTTTTCTCTTGTCACAACTCACAAGCACTCCACCCTGTTGGAAAATGGTGTAGAGCTCCTAGAACGTACCAACGGATGTGAATGCCCACCCAAAACGGTCGGTAAGCGTGGATCTCTCTGCTCCGTTCTTAGTCGAAGCAATAGCGTGAGTTGTTTTCACGTGAAAAGCTTAGACAAACTTGGTCCCTTCTCTTTGTTGTTGTTTTCTTGGCATGGCCCCCATCAGTAGCTGACGTAAGTAGAGAATTCTTCTCACAATATCTCAAAAGTTTTAGACGGGGGAGATTGGGGAATCTCTCTCCTTTTCTCTGCATGGGCCCCCAATGGGAGCCAAGCTAGGAGCGGGGCCCTCATACCTGCCTACCTG
This sequence comes from Vitis riparia, assembly GCF_004353265.1. Lineage (NCBI taxonomy): Eukaryota > Viridiplantae > Streptophyta > Magnoliopsida > Vitales > Vitaceae > Vitis > Vitis riparia. The sequence goes on along the minus strand of NC_048440.1, from coordinate 12,661,519 downwards.
CTTGTTGCTCTAACGCTCTAGAAGGTGATCTAGATGAGGGGCATGTACGTACACTCATCCCTTGTTACCCGGCTGCCTTCAATGGATGTATCTATGAGTGAGTATAAGGATGGCGATTATTCCTCCATGGACATCATGGACCGGTCTGTCTCTTCAGTCTTTTATGCCTCCTCGATGGCTTTGATGGCATGACACTTGTCTATTTGGCGGTTGACAATAAGGTGAATAGACTAAATATTAGGTCCGGGTGCAGGTTTTGATCCTCTCACATCACCGTCAAGTATATAAATGGTTTGAAAGTGCTGGTTCACTATCAGGAACTCAACAAAACAAGTAGAACTTGGACGTGTAGGAAACCTACCTTGGTCACCATTCTCCACTTAGTTGCAGATGTCACGATGGTGACTACTAGTGTGTAGTTGGGTTCATTTCATGGACCCATCATGAATTGGCTCTTAGGCTTTTCTAATTAACCTAGCCTAAATTTTAGGTGGTTTGGAACCCCCTTCTTCCTTTATCTCTCAACCACAAACCCTAGTTCCACATCTTACTTAAAAGTTTATTTGATATAGAAGATTATTTTAACTTTGTTTATAGATAATTTCAATTTTTATTTTGTTTGAATCCATATAACATAGAACATGAAAATATTTTAGAGGTTATTCATATATAATATTTTATAGAAAGTTTGTTGTAAAAATGATTGAATTAATTCCCAATCTAATAGGATTGTATATATGGATACAGTTTTAAATTTTCCTATTTACTTGAGATAAATTAAAATGTCTTCGTAAAGTTTTAAAAATCTAAAAATATATTTGAAATTATTGTTAAACTAATACCAAATAAACACTTAAAAAATACCAAAAATATTCTCTTGATTTACATTCAAATCATTCTTCATAAATGCAGTCCTTATGTAAGCATTGTGGTATATGCCAAAAATGTAAGTCCACCCAAACATTAAACCTAAAATGTAACATATATTCATGTTATTTGCACTATAAGCTATATTTGCTTATAGTGTGTCTCAATCACTCTATAGTTTTATTTTTGGAGAATATTTTCATGGGGATGGGCTTCAATCTCATATAGACAAACATAACAGAACAAACCGATGCCAAGTGCTCTTCTCAATCCAAAAACAAAAACCACTTCATCATGGAAAAATAATTCGCAGCCTTTTGTCTTATAGTAGAGATATGATTTTAAAATATCCTCAATGGTTGGACAATCATTCTTTTTCATTTCCCTCCCTACCCACAAAATAATAATAATAATAATAATAATAATTAAAAAAAGGCCTTCTAAGGAATATTTTATTTATTAAATTAGGGTTTATTTGAAAATTATTTTTTAAATCAGTTCTCTAATGTTTTAGAATAAAAGTTTGTTTAAAAACCTAAAATATTTTTAACTTGGTTTTTAATATTTTTTAAAAATAATTTTTACATATAGTGTTTTATTTTTAATTATTCTATGTGCATATATAATTATTTTTTAAAGTGACCTTTAGAAAACAAATGAAAATAACATAAAACAATTAAAAAATATTATATGAAAATACTATGTTTTTTATTATTAAAAAATTAATTTTTTGTTGTTAAATGTGTTTTTTATGTTTTAGCTTTGAAGAACAAATTTTTTTTTCTAAAAAATAGTTCCCAAACACACTCTTAATATCCTTATTAAGGTATTGACCAATATTTTGAAAAAGAAAATCAATTATCATTGTTTTAGCTTTCCACTTCCTTACTACAATTTTTTCATTTTTATATTGTCAAAATTTGTCCCATTGAACCGATTATCTCAACTTCTTGGTTAACTTGTTTTTGAACATTACTCTTAAGCAACATCTAAGCAAACTTTATATATCACAAGGGTTAATTTCATTTATACCTCTTGAAATTTAGTATAAATACATTAAATTACTATTTCTTTCAAATTTCATCATATAGCACCACTATATATGTATCATATCAATAAAATTTATTATAATTTAGAGACTCGTTAAACATACATACCTAAAATTTCTATAAAACATAAATTTTATAAAAAAAAAAATACATTAATAAATATGCTAATTAATGAAATTTGAAATCAACAACCATTAAATATATTTACAATTTACACTAAATTTGGGGGTGAATGAAATTTATCCTCATGTTAAAAATATTGGTCAAGATGAGGTGCCCAACATGGATTCAAAGTATTAAAAACCATCCTCTTAGCATCTGTTCAAGGTCAAATTATGCAGCTCAAAGCTCTTAAAACACCAAAATGATTCATGCATTATATGAAGAGTTATTGTTTTGGCAAATCACAAAAAACCAGATCAATGAATCTTGGGGAAAACATCAAGTCAAAATGTTGAAAAGAAGATGAAGAAGAGGAGAGCTGGTTTTGTCACACGAGTCCAAGCATTAACAACCCAAGGGAAGAGAAAAAGGGCAGTCTTACTCAGATGGTGAAGGCACCAACCAAGTGGCAATATGCACTCCAAATTCATGAATTTGCCACAAGACATTCATTGCAAGACAAGTGACTATATGCCAAAATCTGCTTCACTGGTTGTCTTCTACAACATTCTCTTGAAAAAAAGATCTCTAAAACTTTACCATGTAATACCAAATGATTTTATTAGAAAAATGAACACATAGAATAATGTTCAAAAACGGGCTTATTCTGGTCTAAGCCATTCTTAATAGCTTGAAAAATGGGCCAAAACAAAGCAAAACAAAACAAAACAAAAAAGGTCAAGTAGAAAATTCTGCTATAGTATTACTTATAACTCCCACATATTTGTTACTTATGGCATTGAGACTTCAACCAGTCTTTTGCCCCTTTTAGGCATGATCACATGGAGCTAATTTGCCAAAACATAAGTGAATTAGGAGGAACATGTGGATGACAAGTGACAACCCAACATCCTCACCCTATTGCTGTGAGGTCAATAGGCTATTCTAAGGGGAAAAAAAGTGCTAAGAAAATGATTTTTCTTATAATTTAATTTTACTATAAAAACAAGAAAAAATTAATCTTTATATAAAAATTAAAATAAATAAAATAAATTTGAAATTACATATAAAAATAATTTATTTACTTCTAATTTATTTTTTATTTGTTTTTCACTTCTCTTTCTTTCCATTTTTTTCGCTTTGTTTTATTTTATTTTTTTTTTTCTCTCTCACATTTTTCCTCAAATTTTCCAAAACCGAGCATAGCCTAAAACTTCAAATCAGATTAGAAAGGTCAAAGATAGTTTAGTAGTTAATAATTATGGAGATTTCATCTCCATGGAGTGCCAAAAGGGTTACCAAAAGTGAAGTGGTTCATCCACAAGTTTCATTCATGGATTGTGAAGTGACAGAATCAAATCTTTTTAAGGGGTCTGCTCCATACTGACTTTAGTCTCAAACAGCAAGAAAAGTAATTACAACCCAGAAAGTACATACAATATATATGAATGATAGTAATGAGAGAAGCATGAAAAAAATCCATAGAATATGAATAAAAAAATAGGGGTATATTTAGTACAGGCAAGCATGATGGATACTGAAGAAGAAACAGTGGCATCTTTAGCAGAGGATGGGTCGGCCATGAAGCAGACATGTTAGAAGGTTCCATATGGTGTCTTTCAACATAAGACCCTTTTTTTTTTTTATCTCCTCAATGCAAAAGCAAAAGCATAGTCATAACCCCACCATTGCTTTGCTCTCCTTCTTTTCCTTTTTCTCTTTTCTTTTTTTACAAGATTTTGTTGTTGCCCTTCATGAGTAGTTAACAACAAAGCATCCTTTGTTTTCACAATTTCACTTGCTTCAACTATAATGCATGCCCAGCTAGACTCTGAGGGAGAGAGAGAGAGAAATGTGTCCTGAACCTCAAGATCAAATCCATCTCCATCTCGGCAAAGCTTTGTCTGCCAGTAGCACTGCTGACTCTCTGTCAAGAAGCTCGCTAATGACTTTTAACGATCAAGAGTTCCGGTCCCATTTCCAATTATGGCCTCAAATAATGTCAAAAATATCAACATCAACTTCTACCACAAGATTCTCAAGCCCCTGCACCAATCTAGCAGAACTCTTTTCCTCCAAAGCAATCCCCAACCTCCATGCTCCCACACTTGTTTGCTAGTCAAACCTTGAAAATGTAAGGTTTAAAACCTACTATCCTACTGTGGAAGCCTTGAATTCTCTCCAACGGCAAACCCAGTTCAATTTGCATCACTTGATGCTTGGCATAGCAAAAGCCAAGAGGGTGCTCAAGGTATATCCAAGTTGTAAAGATAGGGATGGTATCTAAATTTTTATGCCTGCATCATGTCTGAGACTTTCCAGGTGTAAAGCATGAAAATGGTGTTTAAATTTTCTGTACACTATGCATTTGAGACGTGATTGAGTATAAAAATTGTACCACTCTCTTATGTGGTAGTCAACTCAATTACAGAGCATCCATTCCTTGTGTTCACCAAATTACAGAGATTACCAACAATCATATCTGCATGAAGCCAAAAAGAAAAAGGTCAATTAGTACCTGCAACACTGAAGCAAAAGGCATCTTAAAACTATCAATGGCTTCAAAGATCAGTTTACAATTTTCCTGTGCAGTTTTGAGTTTATTATCTAAGTAATATGAATACATTGACAAATAACAAACAAAATAGGGATCAGAACAAACACTAGAGGTTTAAGAGATGGAGACTCAATTAGGAGTATCACTCAAGAAATATGCTACCCACATATAATTAAATTAATGGATAGAAGTTAGCAGGACCTACATGGGCTGCTGCAGCATGTGCTAATTTAATGTTGGTCATATAAATTTTAAAATCTTGTAAGCAAAAGTGTGTGGAGGGTTATAATGATGTTGGATGTGTCAATTTAATGTTTAAATTAAGCACGTCACCATGCAGGGACGTGGTTTGATATTTGCACCTTTCTTACTGGTAACTACACAATTAATACATTGTGGTAATTTTCTTTTCTATACCCTCAGATATCTTGAGCAAAATAGTCTTTGTGAAACTATAAGAAAAATACAGTTAAAACAAAATTTTGAGGCTGAAAACATTGCTTTTCTCAACAGATTAGAACAAACTTAGAAGAATCCAAATTAGAGGCTTCACCAACATGATTGAAACTTTTTTAATGTTTATAGATCCATCTCTCCAAGTTCACCTGTTTACCAAACTATGGTAAACATACTTCTCCTATATTGATCATTGCAACACTTTACCAGAAAAGATTAAAAGGTTCAGTCATAACAAGGGGCGATATGAAATACAGCAACAAGGACAAACAAGAAGTGGAAAATGTGAAATGAGTTTAGACAAATTTGCAGCTTCTTTTGTCTAATTGGCAGTTTTGAAAAGCTTCTATAAAACGTGAGGAAAAATACAAGAAAAGAAAAGATAACAAGGGTAAACACAATAAGTAATTGGTAGGCTCCAAAGAAGGATGTAGAACCCCAAATAAAATGATCACAAAAAAAACGTGATAGACAAATGGGAGAAGATACTAATTGTTTCTGATCTTTCAGATTTCCTAGTTCAATGCCCAGATCTGTTCACCTATAGATCCCACTGAAAGGCCAAGAAAAATCTGATATGGCCCTTTTTTTTTTGTTATGGTTTTAGAAGATATTTGCATTCAGGCAAACAACAGTGATCTATCTCAAAATATCTATTCTGGGCATGCATGAGATGAAAAATAATGCAAAATTTCAGTAGATACACACACAAAAAGAAAGAAAGAAAGAAAGAAAGATATTACAGCAAGGATATGATGGAAATGCAATTGTTGAAATCAAACATATGAAGCATGCATTATTCACTACTGAATTAGTATGGCACTAAAGTTCCACACTACAATGCATAAACAATTGGATTACTTGAGCTAATATTTCAGTTTCCCCCATTATCAGAGAAAAAAGAAAGAAGAAATAAAGAAAGAAATATATGAGATTATACCAGTAAAATGAAAGTTTTGAAGCATCATGCTAATAAGAGGGTAAATGTTCTCAATCCTTGGAGCATGCATACCACAAAATTCTCCAAATCCTCTCTCATTCAATTCAATCATATCTGCAGTGCACAAAAGCTACATAGCATTGCCCATATCTCACGAGAAAGCACCCAGCATTGCAAATAAGTTAAACAGAGTTGCCCATATCTGAAGCACCACCCAAAAATACTGTCGAGGAAAAAGGGTTTCTCACCAATGATATTCATGAAGAAGTAGAACTGTTTATTTCTTTGATGCTAATTGATCATTTAGTTGTTAGGGCTTAAAAGTTTATGCTTGGGTGAGATTGAACTCATGATAGTAATCAGGCACTGTAGATTAAAAGTATAATGCAATTAGGTTCCCATGGAAAAAGCCTTAACTGAGGTACAACCAAGCAAATTGATGACCAGTACAGAGACTAGAGATTACTCTGTTGTAAATAGGGTGAACAGATGTAGCCCTGCAAGCTTTCTTATATTCTTTCAGCACCTTCCTAGAGTTGGGCCATCAAACAGTTATATTAAAGGTTCAAAGTACTGAGTTTGATACGACTTGCCAAGTTGTATTCTGAATGGCCATTCCCCAGACAATGTTTGGGATCCATTACAGATTTTCTGATTCTAGCAAAAAAAAAAAAAAATTGGCTGGTATAGTAATGCCAAGGTCGACACAGCTAAGTCATAGCTGAGTCATAGTGTCATACTCAATATGGCTGAGTTGCACAATGGTGTTGAACCTTTGATTTTCTGATAGGAATGGTGTTGGACCTATACAAGCTCTAAAACCATATTTTGTTCACACTGGATTGTTAAGTCACTAATCTCCACCAACAAAGTCAAGCTTTGGATAACTTTTCTAACCATATCCTATCCATGAGAATTTCCACTGCAATTTCTATACTGTCATAGAACCAGCAGTGATGAGTATAAACCCTCTGAGCCATTCCAACATTCAATATGAATTGCCTATGAAATTATGTGGTGTTTAGTAATAAAAAAAATTGCACCTCAAATAGTAGAAAAGAAAATTACAATTCAAAGGTTTGATTTTGTTTTTAACACTTCATTTCATCAGCAATCAAATGGAGGATTAGGAAAACAAGTAACATTAAAAACTTCATGACAAAAATAACACAGCTAACTGGCATGAGCAGTGCAGCGCTTTATGTCAGTTGTGATCCCAACCAAAAAAAAAGAAAGAAGCATCATTATTGATGAGACACCTACATGTGAATACATATATCTTCTTTTTTAAATTTTTAAATAAAAAAAGATACTTAAGAGAGGACGACCCAATCCTGCCAAAAAGGTTGGCAAAGGATAAGAAGATATAGAAATCACAGAATAATTTGCCAATCTAAGGTCCTGAATTCCAAGAGATAGACATCAATGATCTTTTGTCATCTAGTATAAGATAAGCACCAAAAAGGCTGCCAGTTTGGCTTTCTTTCTATCCTCTGTTTGGTTGTCAAGAAATTAAAAGAAAATCAAATAGAATCAAGCAAAATTTAAATTTATTTGTAAAATTGTTTTGGTTTCCAAGACATTGAAATGTCCACTTCAGAGATTCAAATAGTTGTATTAGGCTCAATTTAGTGGAGGTCTTTGATCTTCAGTTTCCAATTAAAAAGAAATCTAAGATTCGATTTGTTAATGTCTTTTCTTTCCGTACATTTCAGCAACCAAATGGAATTTTGCAAACATGAATTTTAGAAGAATAGAAATGCATCATAGTACCAAACAAAAACTTATTGATAACAATGGAAGGGACATGTAGATAAGAAGTAAGTACCATGCCATAAACAGTAAATAATACAAGAGAAATGTGCAACTATGCAAAAAGCTCCATGACTTTCTACACTGACAAAATAAAATGAAAAATTAACATGAATTTATCATAAATGCAACTCCAAGAAGTTCCTAAAATGTAGTTAGGGTGGGGAGTTTAATTCCAGTATGTCAAATTCATCTGCAGTCTACTAATTGAGAGACATAAAGATTTCAATATGACAATAAATCATATAGATGAAATGCCTGAAGCAATAATGATCAAACACTAAAGAAACATTTCAGTTAAACAATCAAGAGTGATCCCTCTAAAAATATTAATCATCCAACTGCAATGATTAACCAGACAAATATTCACAACAACAGAGAGATAGCAAATGCAACCAATAAAATATAAGATTGAAGGAAAAAAGGAAGCAGAAAAACTAAGAAGCAACAGACTGATCATGAAAATGATCAGAGATCTAATGGAATCTTTGTTAATAAATATTGATATTTGAAATTCCTGAGAAGAGAAAAAAGAAGTGCAAAAGGAGGAGGAGAGGGCTGAGGAAGGATTTTGTATCAGGAATTGTTGGGTGGAAGCGACCTGTGCATGCAAGGCACAAAGTAGGGACCTACAATGATCAGAAATTCGGAAAATACTATACAATGCTGAAAGTATTCTTAAATCAAGAGATTGGTTAACAACTAAGCATTTCAAACCGGCCCATTAGATCCCGAGCACTCCACAAACTTTCTTTCAAAAACCTAGTTATTTTTTAGTTCTCTGAAAACTCCATCTCTTAACATTTTCTATAAAAATGTATAAATCCCAAGTGTGATTCTCCAACAAGTCTCAAGTAATTCCCATACCTCCAAAAACATATTACAGCAAACAAGACTACAGCTCAGCATTCCCAGATCACATCCATCAGCATCTCAAGAAAATTGACATGCTGTCCCTGTCAGATCAACCCATTCACATACCAAGTAAGCTCAACATGAAAACAACCTCAACAGTGAACAAATAAGTGCAGGCCAACTATTGGAATACAGAGTAGCAGAAAAATTAATAGAGCACTGTAAACAGTCTCCAAAAAATTAAGCTAATTATATCATTCATAGAAGTCAACCACAGCAAATAAGTTCCAAACAAATTTTAAATCAAATAATGATTGTACTAATGACAATAATCAATTTCTATCATAATAATCATATATATTTGTTAACTTAATGCTTAATCTAGAATCCAAGTAGCCCTTGTCCTAATTCCTTACCTGAAAAATCACTACTTGAAATTGTTTAAATAAAAGTAACTTTCATGGATGGTATATTAGTTTATTTATTTCAGGATTATTTAATATGCTCCATTAGCCATTCCGCTACACCATATTCTAGTAGTCAACATAGTTATTTGCTATTGAGGGAATTTTTATGTCAAGCTCGTTTGATATGTGAAATGTCTGACTATGCCCTTAATTGTCCGGTTGATCCAAGTATCCCACCATTTTTCCTTAATAGTATATTAGATAATAATAATAAAGGTACAAAAAAGACAACTAAGTGACTGAGATTCTTTTTACCTTTCTTTAATTCCTAAACCATATAAATGCCTAGTTTGGATGATTGATCAAGGACATGGAACTATACTACACAAGAAGGTAAATTTGACAAGAGGGAAGTGGATAGCCTGAAAGACTAACAAGCATTTTAGAGATAAATTTTTTATATCATATCTGATATACTTGCAATAAGACCTTCACTCCATGGATGTCATAAAAATTAAGGTTCTGTTTGGGAAGTGTTTTTGAAAACAATTCTGAAAAATTGTTTTTGAGAACTGTTTTTGATAATCATTCTTTGATGTTTTGTAAAACAAAAGTATGTTTGAGAACTTGATATGTTTTTTCTTTAAAATAACTTTTAACTGCAATGCTTTATTTTCAATCGTTCTTCAAACTGTTTTTTAATTGTCAAACATGTTTTTCTATTTTTTTGTTCTTAAAAAAAAACAAAAAAAAAAACTGTTTTTGGAAATAACCTCTGAACATAGTATAAAACTCTTGATTGTAAATTCAATCTAACAGTTAACTAATGCTTTTTATGCTTTACTTGTTGCTAGGATTCTGTGCTCTTCCCCTCCATGACTATTAATTATCAGCAACATCTTATAGATATGAAAAACTATGAATAAGTTCACAAACTACTGGATCACAGCTCCAATTAATATCCAAATAAATTTTATACTCCCTGTATACCTAGAGGGCACTAGTTTGGTGTTTCCTCTTTCTGTTTTTTATAATTCTCTTTATCTATTAAAAAAAAATTAATATCCAAATAAATAAATAAACAAAAACGTCAAACTCAACTTCAGGGACATGGTAAGAAATTATGCCTTTTAGGACCATAAGATCACAAGAGAGTGAAGGGAGTTAATTGGAAGGGGCCCTAAGTTGTTATATAGCATTGTCAAGCATCACCATAATCAGTAAAGAACAGAAATGAGCTCTCTAATTGGGATCCAAATGCATTTTTCAAACAAGTTTAAGAAAAACAAGTAGACTTGTTTAAACGCTACCTAAGGTCCTAAACACGATGATCCCATTTCAGATCCAAAACAAAATAAAGTCAACTCATCCAATTTCCATGGGACATCCAAATGGCCCTTAATAATTAAAGCAAATATAGCAATAAGAGGAATCTCCACAAATGTAAAAGCATGTAAAGGAAGGACATGAAAGAAAAAATGAAAAGGAAAAACATGGTTGGTCAATGACATAAGAAACTAAATCAATAAAATAAATAAGAAGACAAACAAAAACCTTGAGTGGTTGATAGTTGTAGTTGGGCAATGGGCTTAGAGGATGTTGGATACCTGGTTCTAAGAGAGCTAACAGTAAAAATTTTCTTCCTCATGGGCTAATGGCTCAGGGGAAGCTAATGTAATTCAGCTTAGTCCAGGTCTTCATTTTGATCTCTTTTGTTGGCCCTAGGGTGCCTTATATATATCATATGGCTTCTCCTTTCCTGTTAGTTCTTTGTGGATATGCCATTTCATTTGCATATTAATAACATGGAAAAAAATGGGAAAAAAAAAATACATTTCTCATCAGCAGAAGACAATGTGGGAAAAGTAAAAGAAGCCTCACTAGCTCTATAAATCCAGCTGACACTGAGGTGAAATGCGACCACGTTCAACAAACCGCAAAATAAGCTTATCTGCCTCCTCTGATTTTCCCTCTAACATTAGTTTCTTGCTCACCTTCTCACACAGCTTCAGATCAGGAATCAGATTCCGATTGAACATTCGACAAGCCACATTATATGACATCAAAGGAATCCCTTTGCTCAAATAACTTTCAATAAGCATGTGGCAAGTATTGGCATCGATTTTTGAAGCTGTCCTGAGAACCTTGCCCAGGAGTTTATAGGCCTGCTCGAGGTTTCCAAAACTACAAAGCTTTTCAATAACTTGATTATATGCTGTCCTGCATTCTTGCCTTGAAAGCATCTTCTCTAATAACTTCAACAAATCTTCCACCCTACCCATCCGACAATACTGGTGGATAACTGTCCGATATGTGACAGGAGTAGGAATCAAACCCACCCGAAGCATCTTCATTGCAAGTTTAGTTGCTTCTTCTATTCTACCTTTCTTTCCCAGTGCATCAATTATGGTTGTATATGTAACTGCATCTGGATGTTTGTTACTTAGATACATATCATCAAGCAATGAGAGAGCAGCTTCCAAGTCATCCTTTTGACAAAACCCATGAATTACAGTAGTAAAGTTTACCACATTGACAGCACATCCATTGTTCAGACACTGCTCCATGAACCTTTTTGCCTCATCCACCTTTTCCTCTTGGCAGAGAGACTGAATCAGTAAATTAATTTCAACTGGTGTTGGAAAGAAACCCTTTTTAATCATCTCCCTGACCAAATCACAGGCCTCAGACAATTTCCCTTCCCTGCGAAACCCATGCATCAATACGCTGTATGTGATAGCATTTGGAATCCACCACTCCTCCTCACTCATGTTCATCATCTCTCTTGCCTCCAATGAGTTCCCATTCTTACAAAGCCCATTTAACAAAGCTGTGTATGATACAGTATTTGGCTTGCAACCATGCTTGTACATTTGCCGAAGCATCTTTTTAGCTTGATCCACCTTCCTTTCCTGACACAACCCATTGATAACAGAAGTGTAGGTGACTACATCAGGAATGCAACCCTTAGAAAACATTTCATTCACTATTTCTTTAGCCTTGTCCATTCTTCCTTCCTGACAGAAGGAGTGAACTATAGCACTATACCCAACCTTATCAACCCGAAATCTCCTCTCTTCTGCTTCCCTTAAAAATTCAAGAGCCTCATCCCCATGGCCATGCTTGGAGAGCATATGGACAAGAGTGTTATATGTAACCTGGTCCGGTAACAAATTACTATCCTTCAACATCTTCTCCATCAACAGTCTCACTTCTTTAATCCTTTTTTCCTTACAAAGAAAACCCATCACAGTATAGTAACTAATTTTGTCAGGAGAGCAACCTTTAAAAGGCATTTCAGCAATCAGTTCCATTGCATCCTCAAGTCGATGCAAATCACAATACCCCTTAATCAAGCAGTTATAGGTGATAACATTAGGTGCAATCTCAACAATTTGCATTCGTTCCAGGAACCTCACTGCCTTGTCCAGCCTATTTCCCATTACCAAAACATGAATTGCAGTATTACATATTGACAAATCAGGTTCAATTCCTGCTTTCTGCATCATAGTTAAAACCCGCATTGCATTCCTCAACTTGCCTGCCCGACTATATGACACCATCACATAACCAAATGCTTCAGGCCGGCGCTCAATTCTCCTCTTAGCCATAAGTCGAAGAACCCGCTTTGCCCCCTGACACAATTTTGTCTTGCTTAGAATCTCAAGCATTGCATAGTACACAATGGGATCATGCCGGTACCGCCATTGCCGGTCAGCCCAGTAGAAGAATCTCAAAGCAACCCGCTCATCAGTCTGCAATTGCAAAACTGCACAAACTTGCCTGGGCTTCAGGCTCCTTAGCAAATGCCTCAATTCCCCCTCAAGCTTCGGATTCCAGGCTGATCGAAGTTCAATTAACCTACATATTTCTCTTACCAAAGGATGTCTAGATTCATCTTCACCTCCCTCGAATCTTCTAATACCTTCTGTTTGTCTGTAACCTCCAGTAAATGAATTCAAAACCATTAAATCGTCATCATTATGGTCATTACCACCTTCTTCTATATCACTCGATTCTTCATTATCATCCAAATCATCAAGCCCGCTTCCAAAGTGGCCTAAATCCCTAGATTCCCCAAAACCCATTTGCTTAAATCTGTCACTCCCTTCTCCGATGGCATCAAAATCGTCTCTCTCGCCATATAAACTAGGGTTTGAATGAGAACTAGGATTAGGGTTTCTGGATGATAATGACGAGAAAAATGTGTTAAGTACATAACTGGGAAATTGGAAAGAACTTCTGGGTTTACAAGCAGGTCCAACCTCAACGCCAATTACACATGCACGAAATTCAAATAAATCCCTAAATTTATGAGGGTTAGCAAGGGTTTCTCTGATTCTGGAGCGAAATTTGAAATTAAAGAGCATTTTAACGGCCGAAATTTTTTATTCAAGTCACGAAGCTTACGTTAATACCACATGAATCGACGGTAGAAGACTCCACTATCAAACTTCAAGCCTTTAATCCTCTTCCAACGAACAATCAATTTTCCTTCTATGCATGCATAAACTTGGCCTTGCACGCACCTTCTGTACAATGGGCTAACTTAAGTCCCCCATTTTGCACAATGGGCCAACTTACTTCCCCTTCATTTTTTTTTTTCTACAATGGGTATTTTACGAAGCGCTTCTAAATTTTTTATCAAAATAGTTGATCAAGTGTTAAAAGCCTACAAACAATTTTTAGAATCCTCGTCAAACATGCTCTTACAAGTCTCCATTGAGTTTCTGAAATTTGGGGTGAAATTGCTCCATTCGCCAAACAAAATATAGGATTTGGCTGTTAAACTATTTTTCGAACTTATATCTTTTTTAACAAAAATACAGTACAAATTTAAAAGTCATAATTTTAAAATATGATTTCAAATACATGCAATATACGAAAATCATAATTTTAAATATATATTAAAACAATAGTTTTAAAATATGGTTTCAAATAAATTTTAAAAAATGACCACAACCATTGGATGAGGAATAACAAATCTCAACCATCAGTTGGATATAATGTCATCTAGAACTCAAGGATTGCCATTATATGTCTGAGTCTATAAAGAATCATATTTCAATTTCTAGTTTAAATAATATAATTATTCTATTTATTTCAATAAAGTAGTTTTTATCATAAAGTGATGAAAAATAATCTCTCATGTATCTTTACATTCTAATTTACACCACACACACACATATATATATATAAAGAATGACCGATGAGTTCTTTTTTCTTCTCATCGGAGTTATTTCACAAAGACTTGTCATGGTAAGGAAGAAGGCGGGAACAAGCACACTTGGAGAGCGCAGTACAACAAAGAGTTGTGTGTTGCGTTCGGAAAGGATGAATCGCTTCCAAAAAGCAATCTATTGATTCTCTCCCAATTGGTTGGACCGTAGGTGCGATGATTTACTTCACGGGCAAGGTCTCTAGTTCAAGTTGATGCACCTATGGTGTACCAGTTATCAAGCCTAGGGTAAACACTGGGTAGCCAAGTGCGGAGCGGATAACTGCTGAAAGCATGTAAGTAGTAAGCACACCCTTAACTTAGGCTACATATTAAAAAGAATCCCTAAAATCAAACAATTTTATTGTAAAAGGTCCTATATGGATTTTATGCAAGGTTCCTATATGGAATTTACCCAAATTCTTGGTACAATAAACATCCATCAACTTTTACAAGAAAGGAAAAATATGATAGAAGAAATAAGATATATATATATATATATATATATATATATATATGGAGGAAAATTATTTGTTGATTTCTTGGCCCATTCTTCTAATAGTTCCCCTCAAGTTGATACAAAAATATTTTGCATTCCCAACTTGTCTAAGTTAGTATAAAAAGTTTAACTTAGTAGATCATTTGTTAATATATTTGCCAACTATTTAAAAAATGGGACATATGAAGTGCAAATCAGCTCACTGTCAAGTTTTTCCTTTGATGAAATGTTGATATATCTCCACATATGTGGTCTAATCATGAGGAACGGGGTTATGGGCTATATTTATAGTAGTTTGGTTATCACAATATAACTTCATGGGTCTTTTCAAAGTGATGCCAAGGTCGATAAGAATGATCTTTATCTAGAGTAGTTCATGAATCTCTTGAACCATGACCCTAAACTTAACTTCTGAGTTAAATTTAGCCACCATCGACTGTTTTTTACTTCTCCAAGTAACTAGATTTCCTCCCAAGAAGGTACAATATCCAATAGTTAACCTTTTATCAACAATTGATCCAACCCAATCAGCATCACTATAAACTTCCAATTCCATATTTCTTATCTTTTGTAATAAGATTTCCTTGCCTAGACTTTAGGTAACATAGGATTCTATATATTGCCTTCATGTGAGAATCATGTGGTGAATGCATTAATTGGATTACCATACTTGCAACATATGCAATGTTTTCTCTTATGAGATACATAAATTAATTTTCCCACCAATCTTTTATAAAAGTTGCAGTTTACCATATAATCCTCTATTTTTCCTCTTAATTTATTAGTTTGCTTAATAGGAGTCTCTACTAGTTTGCATCCAAGCATCCCTGTTTCCCCTAGCAAATCAAGAATGTATTTCTGTTGCGAAATAAATATTCCCTACTTTAAATGTGTCACTTCAATCATGAGGAAATGTTTTAGACTCACTAGATCTTTGATTTCAAATTCATTAGACAAATAAGTTTTTAGTCTTTGAATTTTCCCCTCATCATTTCCAATAATAATAATGTCATCCACATAAACAATCAAGGTAGTAAACTTACTAAAGGAGTTATGTTTCATAAACAATGCGTGGACTCCTTGACTTTGATGGTAGTTCATTCTTGTCATTGATTTTGTAAATCTCCCAAACCATGCTTTTAAAGTTTGTTTAACTCCATAAAATTACTTCTTAAGTTTGCAACTTTGTTCTTCTAAGCCTTATCACTAAAACTTGATGGAGTGTCTATGTATACCTCTTCTTCTAAGTCGTCATGTAAGAAAGCATTCTTCACATCAAATTGTTGCAAAAGTCAATCAAAATTAGTAGTTAAAGACATTAGAATATGAATAGTGTTCATTTTTCCACCGGTGCAAAGGTCTCTTGATAGTCAATGCCATAAGTTTGGGTGAATCCCTTAGCTACCAATTTGGCCTTATTATAATTTCTATTGTCTCATCCACCACCTTGTATTTAATTATGAAAATCCACTAGCCACCTGTTGTTCTCTTCTCTTTGGGAAGATCAACCATATCCCAAGTCTCATTTTTTTTCTAAGGCTTGCATCTCCTCATTAATTGTTTTCCTCCAATTCTCACCTCTAAGTGCCTCTTGGATTGTGTTTGGAATTTCAATGAAAGATATTTAGGTAATAAAGGCTCAGTATGTAGATGATAAACGATGTAATGAAGTAAAATTAGAAATAGAATGTTGAGTGCATTTTCTGCATCATTTTCTCAATGCAATAGGCTAACACAGATCATTGTAGACAACATAATGAGTATTTTCATTACCTAATTCAAGTTTAGATGATGGGATATGAGAGGATGTTGTAGATTTTCCTTTCCTCGAATACACTTTTAGTTTGAAGGTATTTGTTGGCAGCATGTATTCCCTTTCTATGAGTTGATTCTCAAGTTCATTGACTAGAATTTTAGTAGGCAAATTTTCTACAATTAAATATTCATTGAGAGTTTGCTAGAATTTCTTATGTTCACTAGCTGATTCATTAGAGGAATCCAAGGCTGGAACATTTGGAACCACATGGAGTGTTGCTGCAAAATCTAAAAATTTTAGGGCTAAAACATCTTAGATAATAGGAAGTATTAGTGTAAAATCTAAAAATTCTGATGCTGAAACATCTTAGATAGTAGGAGAACTTGATGTGTTTGAGGTAGAGGCATTTGGCACATTAAGTGGTTGTGGAAGGACACCCCCACCATTCTCACCATTCATAGGAAAATTTCCTAACAACTTATCTTTCATTCCTCTACTCTCCCTCTTGAAGATAAGTGTGTGTGAAATATGGTTAACTCTTAAAAAATGTAACATCCATGGTGATATATGACCTTTTTGTGGGTGGATGGTAGCACTTACATAATTTTTTATTGAAAAAATATCCAAGGTAGACACGCCTAAAAGCTCTTGGGTTAAGTTTGGCTCTAGATTATTTGGAAATATGAATGAAAGATGCACACCCAAATATTTTTGGAAGAAGTGTTCTAATACCCTTCAAGTTAGGAAAAGACTTTAAAAGTACATCAATAGGGGATTTAAAGTCTAAGAATCGAGAAGGAATTTGATTTATTAAAAATGAAACAATCAAAATGACTTCCCCCCAATATGTTTTTGGAACATTTATTTGAAAAAATAAAGACCTAACAACTTCCCGAGAGATGTTTGTTTTTCCTCTTTACTACCCCATTTTGTTGTGGGGTATCTACACATAAAGATTAATGCACAATACCTTCATTTTATTTAGGTGACAAGATTATGGTTGAAGTATTATCTTCCATTATTTGACCTTAAGTTATGGGTTTTGGTGCCAAATTAGGTATGAATGAATTTGTGGAATATTGGGAAAATGAAATTAACTTTTGATTTGGATTTTAAGAGATAAACCCAAGTAGTAGAAGTATAGTCAATATTGAAGGTAACAAACCATCTAGAACCCGAAATGTTTGGAATTCTAGAAGGTCCTCAAACATTAGCATGTATTAAACTAAAAGGAAAGGTTTCCTTTTTATTTCTTATTGAAAATGGCACATGATGGTGTTTTGCAAGCTCACAAACCTAATAATGAAAATCACAGGATTTAGTTTTGTCAAACAATGTAGGAAACATTTTTTACAAAATGAAGAAAGATGGGGGTCCCGACCATTTGTGTCATAGCCATATTTGATCAACTTTTGAGGGATTGTTGGTAGTAATAACTAATAAGAGTCTGTGCAATAAAATCACCAGTCTTCCAATATGTATTGAAGTAGTAAAGTCTACCTTCCTCTCACCATACCTAATCATCCTCATTTTTATTTGCTCTTGAAAAACACAATGGGAAGAGGTAAATGTTACAAAACAATTCAAATCTTTAGTGATTTTACTAATGTTTTTAGAATCGAATTGAACATTGAATCGGAAAAATTACCTATTCACAGTTCACTAGTCAAATCGATGATCGAATTGCTATAGAACTAGTGGCATCATAATATACATTTTATATTTTATTAGAATTAAAAATCATTATAAAAATATATATATATATATATATATATATATATATATATATATATATATATATATATATATATATATATATATAATTTTTTTAATAATATTTCATTTTTATATTTGATATATCAAATTAAATGATAAAAATAAATATAAATGTATTAATATACTAAATTTTATTAAATGGAATAGGTATAATATTTAAATATGAAAGTAAAAATAAAATTATAAAATTTAATTTAATTACATATATATATATATATATATATGTGTGTGTGTGTGTGTGTGTGTGTGTGTGTGTGTGTGTGTGTGTGTGTATGTGTGTGTGTGTGTTTATTTTAAAAATTATTATATTAATTAATTTCATATTTATTATTAATAATTATTATAACATAAATGTATATATAAATATTTATATTTTTTAAATGGTTTATATGATAAAAATTTAAAATAAGGATATATATATATATATCCTTAAAAAACCATTAAAAGAATAAACATATTTAAATAAAGTACCATTTGGTTTGTGAGATAGCATAAATGGGTGATGTAGTTGTGAAGAAGATACCTTCTATGGAAAACCTAGTGGATCATTTCACTAAAAACTTTGTTGAGCAAAGTCTTTGATGGTCATAAGGATAACATAAGTGTTAAATGTATTTTTGGTATGCTTTAAGGGCTAGTAGGAGATTCTTAGGATAAAGTCTTTAAAAGCAAATCATGATGTAATAATAACAAATTTCTTAATTTTCAAAATGATTCAAGTTTTCCTATCTTTTTTCCTATTTATGCATTACACTTTCTAAGTATTCCGATTTCGCATCTCTTGTGTTGTACATGACTTGAGTGAATTAAGAGTTGCATGAAAGATTCAAGTTATAAGTTTTTGTAAGTAAATGATTTGTTCACACCTATTTCAAGGATTTAAGCAATTCATTTGAGGTTGTAATCTACTACCTCATAATTGGAAGGATAACTAGTCTTGGGCATTAAGATGAGTTTCTCATGGTAAGTGCACTAATGTATATGGGTATACATAGGATAGGACTTATGGTGAGTCATGACATTGGTTATTTGATAGTCATAATCTTATCTAGCTACTATATTGTAAAGGTTCTCAACCTTGAGAGTAAGGGTAAAGTCGGTTTGGTTGGTTTTTGGATTTAAAAAATGAATTAAATTGATGTAGTAGGTTTTATATGTGATAAAAATCGAACCGACCAGATTTGAAGTGAAAGAACCAAACCAAACCAAGCCTTTTAAGGTCAATTTGGTTCGGTTTTGATCCAATTTATTAACTTTTTTTAGTCCTAAACCTAATTGTTAATTTGTGTTTGTTTTGAGGTCAAATCCTATTAACTTGAGTTTATATTAGACCCTCAGTCTAATTTATTTTTAAAATTAATTAAACCTAACTTGGATTTGATGTTAAAAATATATTAAATGCATTTAGAATTTATTTAACCATAATATAAAAACAATGAATTACTTCAATAGGATCTAATATAAAAAAATTTATCAAATATCAAACAATTATATATAAGTTTTAGGATATTAGTTTGGTTCGGTTTTTATCCATTAGGAGACAAGAAAATCGAAAACCGAATCAATAATATCCATTTTCAAATCAAACCAACCTTTTTTATTTTTGAAAACCGAACCAAGATAATCAATTTGGTTGGTTTGGATCAGTTTGTCGATTTTTTCGGTTTTGCTTACACCCCTACTTGAGAGGATACTGAGTTTGTCTTACATTTTTAGTGGTTTTAACCTACGGGTGAAACCCTAAGGTGACAATATATTTACTATGAATTAGGTCACTATTGATAGAGACTACTTGTAACAGGTATACTCAAGATAGGCACCATGATTTCTCATGGGTTTAAGACAACATGTCCCCTTAAGTGATCCTAAGGACATGTGATTAGGAAATTTATAGTCATAGTAATTCCTTAATTGGAATTTGACATATGTTCTTTACGAGGTAGAGTATGTCAATTGATCACACGATATGAGGATTTGAGACTCAAGGATTGTAGAGGTAATCTTGAGATATTGATAACACTCACCTCATTAGTTTTCATATACTAGTTCATGGGAAGCCTACATATAGTGGATAATAGGTCACAAACTTGAGTTCTTGTATCTCATTATAATATTATAAGATATCGAAGTTTAGTTGACTCTCTATAGTGAAATGTAGAGTTAACTTTAGAATTGGATTTGGAGGAAGTAAGTATGTTCTACTTACATTACAAGACTTCACGAAATATGTGCACACAATAATATTTGATATTTTTTTCTTATTTTATATAGATTAATCTAATTGAAAGGTTATACCACATCATCAAGCTAATATGATACAATAAAAGCATTGGATACTTTGTCAATCTTTATAATATAACCATCATTTCTCTTTGTGAAGTCTTTCTATTGACAAACTTCAGCTAATGATCCAAGGAGGATGGAGGGTAAATTAGATGCTCACAACTTTTTAACAACTTTTACACAATTATATGAAAATAATGGAAATTAAAAGCAATAAATCAACATAAAGGATAGGTAAGAGAAAGCAAACACATTAGTGTAGTGGTGTGATTCAACTCAATCCCACCTACTCCCACAATGTTAAGCTCCAATCCAAGTCTTGAGGAAATTTACTAAACCAAGGATTTTTCAAAACAAAGGGTCTTTTAAGGTTCACTTGGTTTAAGGTACCACCCAAACTTTACACTTTCAAAAGTGCTCTTCCAATACTCAACCAATTCATTTATCATAGAGTACAACTGAGATAGTAGCTTGAACAAGTACAAGAACTAACTTAGACAATAATTAAAATGTGAAAAGTAGTTAGTTTTAGTGGTGTAATCAAATAATATGCTAAAATAAATTCTCACAAATGATTTGAAGGTGGTAAATCGAGTTGACAAGCTTTTGAAATGAGTTTTTGCAATATAGTTGTTAGAAATAATTTACTATTGAACCAACCAGCCACTAGCCATTACCAATTAATGCACTCTATAGGTGGTCATTATAGGCAAAATAGATAAGTTGTTCACCATCTAGTCAATTAAGCTAGATCAACTAGTCCCTATATGTTAGTGATCAATGTTCTCTATTGTCTCGAATAGTAAGCCTAAATTATGTAGCAACTCTGGTTAAGAAAAACCAAAGAAAGAGTTATCACAACTTTCATAGTATTCTAGGTATCATCTTCAATGACTAACCTATGAAAGTTATTGAACTAGGTAAAAAAAGATTCGTTTTTACTTAAATTCTAAAATGAAAATAATATATGAATTGGTTTTATGAAGTTGAAGTAAGTTAAACTAAATTACTAATTGAGAAAATATTTGTTTTAAAGTTAATTGATTCAAATTTAAGGATTTTCACAATCCAACTGTCATGCCCCAAGACCCACTCCAAGGGCGTGATGGTCATTTCACACTTTAAACCCGAAGGCTTACAGTGTAACCTGACCCAAACAATTATCTTGTAATTGGAAGTTACCAATTACCAAATACCTGTTCAGAGTAGCGGAAACAAAATCTAAAATCCTCAAAATTCAATTTCAAAACTAAAACATCCACTATCCAAAATCCATTGTCGAGATATTTGCAAACTTAAACAATTCAAGTACTAGAACAAATTTCAAAATCTCCAAAACTCAACTTTGATCTAACATAAAATTTGAAGGATCAATATCCAAATAACTTCCAAATACCAAAGGATCCAAATGAACATAACTAACAGTTAAACAAAATCTAATATAAAATCCTAAGTCAAATCCTAATGATGACCATTCCTCAGCCTAGTTGTCACTCCTCACCCGAACTAAGAGTACCTGAAAAATTTTCAACAATTGGGAATGAGCTCACAGCCCAATAAGGAATATTAATGCAGTTCATGGATCAAATATTTTCATTTCAAATAGGAGATATCATTTTTTTTTTCTCATCAAATATCAGAGTTTCAAAAATACTAATATATTCAAAATTCAACCAACCATTTTTATATCAAATTCAAACACTTTCACATAAGATTCAATAAAATTCATTCAATTTTCATTACTCTGGTTATCAAATATCAAATGCCCAATTAGGTGGGACTTTTCAAATGGGTGGCTAGTCTCAAATTGTTCCTGGTGGAAGGAACCAAACACTACTAGTACTAGTAACCTCTAACTAAACCCCTAGAGGCTGGGGTCCAAATCAATTACATTTCCACCATGAAATGTAAAGGTCAACTATTATATCCCGTTGACAAGGACCAAATAAACTAGAGTGATGTTTTTGTTCAAGTATTCAAATTTACACAACATAATATCTCCATATTTTGTGTAATAAATAAAACAAAATATTCGAACATAATATTTAGTGCAAAACAGTTTGATCCATGCATGGTAACAAAATATCATTTTCTTTTCCACAATTCAAAATAACATATAAAATAATTTAATTTTATAAATATTGCATTAACTTCCCTTACCTCAAAATATGCAAAGACCTTGAAGGAAAAATAACCCTGAAAAGTCTACTCCTCACCTAACACAATAAAAAAGACCATTGTTACTATTTACCTCAAAATATAAATCTGATAATCCTAAAATTTCTAAATGTTAAGATTAATATTTTTTATTAACAAAGTAATAATTTAATTACTCTATTCCTTATTTAATTATAATTAATAAATTCTTAATTTGTTTCTAATAACACATTACTAATTTAATTAAATTACAATTTTATTTCATTATAAAATTCTATATATATATATATATATATATATATATATATATTGTTAAATCTCTCATTCTATTTATTACAAAAAAAAATCATTATTACTATTATCTTATTGATTAATCTAAAACTAAATATTATTATTTTAATTAACCAATTCAAAAGCCACTAAACAATTACCTAGTTGTCTTGGGTACACCAAACCAAAAAGCAAGTTTTTTTTTTTTTTCCATTGCCACCATCATGATTCATTATATATATATATAAGGCTTCCTTCCATTTGGCACACGCCCCTTTTCTTTTTTTTTTTCTCCTTGCTTCCAGTAGCACAGTACACGCGTACGCCCTCTTTTTTTTTTTTTTTTTTTCCTTCCTTCCTTCCTTCCCGTGCTATGCACACGCATTCTCATTTTTTTTTTTTTTTTTTTTTTACATTTTCTAATCCCTTCAACCACAAATAACAATATATTTATTTACTTTTATATATATATATAAAATTAACCCTAGCCTAAAATCAAAACCTTCCAGAATTTTTTTTTTCATCTAATAAAACTTAAGATCTCCCAAATTCCAACAATAAAATCAAAATCTTAAATTTTTTATTATTTTGATATTAAAACGAATTAAAAATAAAATAAACTAACCCTAATCTAGATTTGGGTTTTCCAAAAGATATCTAATGTATTTAAAATTAATCAATGAATCTAAAATATTAAACTAGGGGTTAGAATCTTACCTATAGAGATCTGTTCTTCAACCCTGAAATCTGACTCCAACCTTACGTTTTCTGGAATTCTGCGAACAGGAACTATATTCAGAAAAAAAGGGAAATAATAAAATTTCTAATTTATACCTAGGGTATTTATTCGTAAAATTACACTTTTACCCCTCTTCCTTTTTATTAAAATAATTAATTAACTAATTTGATTATTATTAGTAATTTCCTAAATTACCCTTAAAAGAAAATGTTTGGGCGTTACACCAACATTAGGAATAGAAGTTAAAGAGAATACGTATTTCTTAATTATGGTGATCTTATAGTTTTTAGGATTCTTGGTTGTTTACAATCAACATGATTTTCAAACTCAAAGTTACATCAAAAGCCTAATTTTATCTTTTCAATTAAGATTCCTAAATACCATCAAACGAATGAAATTGGTTTATGGTTCAAGTCTCAAATTTTTTTATCTTTTCTGCTTCTTGTAGCTTTGTCAGTAAATAATAATAAGTAAAAATAAGATATGTAGTTATTGAGGGCTACCAAAAATCACCAATATCTACCATATCATTCCTTAATTTAACTAACATGGAGATAACTAAACATTCATAATTTTTAATAATGTAAAGTTTTATTCCCTAATTTAATAATCTACTATACCAATGTAAATCCTTGGTTGTGACTGCAATTTGGACCGACTTAATTTAATATATATATATATATATCTAGAATTTTATTTGACCTACATTAATTTAATATTATATATATTAATGATTTTATTAATATCAATTATGACATAATTTTCAAAACATTTCCACTTCATAAATGGGCAATAAGTGTGATAAATTTTATTTATATTTCAAATTTATTTAGTAAATATAAGTGAATCAAAATAAATACTTTTTTCACTTGATTTTCTAAAACTCATTTTAATTGTAAATTAAAGTCAAAAGAAATAATTTTAGAAATATTTTCATAATGTTAATTATGAAGCATTTAGGTAGTAAGTTGTTTTCACATTCGTTTTATTTTATTTTCCTTCCCATGTATTTCTTAGTAATTTAATTTTCTTTGCCTTAACTTTTCCATAGACAAATTTTTTTACTCTTCCTCCAATATAAATATAATGTTTATTATTTATTCTTTACTTCTATAACAAGTTTATAGAATAAGGTGTCATTCTAATAAAAGATTTTGGGTGTATTTATAAGCCTAACATTTTTTAATGGAAAAATAAAAATTAAAAGTTAAAATTAGAAATGATAAAAGTGAAAAAATTTTAAAGTCTGTTTGGTTGTATGATTTAAAAACAATATTCTATTTTTAAAAATAAAAAATTGTTTTTCAAAATTTGTAACACTATTTAACCATTGTTTTTTGAAAACAATTTTTAAAAACAAAGTGAAATAGAGAATAATTTTTAAAGAACAAAAGTTGTTTTCACTGATTTTTAAAAATAAAAGAAAAACATAAACTTATTTTATCATATTTTTAAAATTTTATTTTTAAAAATTATTTTTTATTCTTTAACTTAAAAATAATTTTTAAAAACAAATTTTAGAAAACATACTCAAACAAGCCCTTAAGCTCTAATTAAAAATAAGAAAATAAAATAAAATAATTTAAAATTATTTTGCAATCAAAACAGGAAAAAAAATTAATAAAATAGAAAGAGTTTACCTTTAATGAAATTTATTCCAATAGAAACACGATACTAAAAAGAATTTAATTAAAAAAAAAAAGATAGGAAAGAAAATTAATTATATTATTAGTAAATTAACATACTAAATGGAAAAAAAATATATATTTGCATATACTGATATAAAATAATTATAAAATAGAAATTTTTTATATGTAATTTAAGTTTTATTTACTAATTGATTAAGTATAATAATAAAAGGTAATACATATATTATTAAAAATGTGAAACACGTTCTTCCCCATCAAATGACTCTTACAACCTCAAGTGAATTTAATTTATCCTAATGTGATAAGGTTTTCTTGTGATTGGAGTTTGACAACTGCCCCCAACTTCATGGCCGCCCATGTGTTGCCAACTTTCTAAAGGATGTTCTAACTTTTCTTTGATTTCGTTTTTAAAATAATATTTATAAAAATAAATATATTTTAAATTTTCAATAAATTTTTAATTAAAATTTTTGTTTGACGAAGTGATTTTCTTGAAACAAAATATAAGTACATAAGAAAAAAATTAATTATGACATCACTTAAGTGATTATTTTTTTATTATTAAATATCACCTAAATTAATAATAACATAAAAGATTGAAATATTATAAACTCACTCTAACAATCAAATAATCATAAATATTATAGGCATAAACTTTTATCATGATCGATACCACTTTACTTACTAAACAAGCAACATATTTTTTCTATGGAAAGTAATTAGTATTGGAAAGGGATAAAAAGTTAGGTTTGAAAATTTGAAAAAGTGAAAGAAAGAAGGGATGACTGAAAGACTTTAGGGTCTGGTCTTGTTTTTTTGTCAACTTTGGCTTCATCTGATGTCCGGAAAGGATAAAAAAGTGAGAAAAAGAAAGGGAACATTAAAGATTTTAAAAGATACAAAGGTTTTCAACTACCCATTTTGTTTTTTAAACCCATTTTTTTGATATTTTGTAAAACAAAAATATGTTTGAAAACCTAAAATATTTTTAACATTTTTAAATATATTTTAAAAATAAAATTTATATTCAATGTTTTATGTTTAATCATTTTGCATCAATAATTATTTTATAAAACAATTCTAAAAAAATAAGTAAAAACAATAAAAAACAACTAAAAATATTATATTTTCTATTTTTAAAAAATAGAAAACAGCTATTTGGTTATCAAACTTATTTTTTTGGTTTTTTGTTCTAGAAAATAAAAACATATTCTTGAAAATAGTTGTCAAACAAAAAAGTTGCGGGTTCAAACCATCTCTGTCTAATATTTGGTTCCAAAAAAGTTGAATAAAAACACAAAACAAAAAAAAAAATACAAAAGACTAAAAGTAATCAGAAAAGTGAATTTTTTTAAAAAAATTATATCCAATAAATTATTTTTATATACTATTTTAAATTTATTTCACTTATATTAACTTTATAATATAAAGATTAAATAATTAAAAATATATAAAAAAATTTAATTAATTTTAATTATATATATATTTTAATGTTTTTCATAATGTAACAAAAAAGAAATCATTTTTTTTTTTGGCAATTTTTTCTTTTCTTAGTATTTTTCAAAAATAGAAAAAGTTGGTAGGTGGGCTAATCAGGATCATAGGCATCTCCAATAATTTTTCTTTATTTACTTGGACTTTTACGGTGCTACATGCACTTAGAATATTTTATCACTTTTATAATTTATTTTTACTTTTTTGTTATCTGTTGATACCAGATCAACTGAGAATGGATTCCTCCCTTAAACGTGACAACGAAAACTCCTATTTCAGTGTCAAAATCTAGGCTTTTTGTTTCCTGCACAAAGATGTTCAGATAGATTGTCTGGACACACCCTTCGAAGCTCAAGTCAAACTTTGAGAATGAATAGAAACCCTTAGAGAGAAAGAAAAAAAAAAAAAAAAAAGGTCAGTGAAAGAGCTCACAATGTTACCTCCCTCTTGTTCTGTTTCAATAAGGCTTTTATAATACTCAAAGGGAGGAAAGCACAGTGGTGCTAAATTGGCCTTTATAGTAATGATTATGCATTAATGACAAAGCAATCATCACAAGTGCAAGGCGATTGGGGGCTGTGTCGGACGGCGTGTCATAACACAGCTTGTCGTCCTTTCAATCTTGTTGATGGCCTGGGACTGGACGTGTCTGTCTACTAAAGTAGACGTGAGGATGGGAATAATCCCATCAATCAATCTGGTGTCAGTTAGCCATGGTCTCACATATCAGAGAGGATTTGAGGTTATCAGGGGGATGCGGTCCTCTTAGTGGCGCAAATGGTTTGGATAGGATGTCTTCGAATACCTTGAAGGTTGTCCGAGCAATGATGAAAGAAGTGACACGTGGTCCAATTGGGACGATGCCACGTGGACAGATGCGTGAAAGTACTCGTGAATGGACACATGGAATAAGGCCCCACATCATCCACTTAGAATATTATTTTAAAAAGGAGGTATTATATAATTGTAACTCCATTTTACCACTTATTTACTAGACATGATAAAAAGTTGAATTATTAAACATGGGTAAATGGTAATTACACAAAATAAAAATAATTTTTAATTATTAAATATCAAAATTAGTTTACCGTCTATCATAATCTATCACTTGAGAAGGTGGTAAAATTGATCATATCAGCATATTTTTTTATATAAAAAATTATAAAATTAATTAAATTCATGATACCAAATAAAATAAAATGAAAAAAATAGAGTAAAAATATGATAAAACCATTATTATTATTTTTTACTTTTCTTTATTAAAATATATTTTTAAAAATCATGAAAAATGATGGTCATTTGTAGAATATCAGAAAGAGAGCCACGTGTATAAAACGACAATCGGCGGAGCCTTTGCGGGGCACATGCCTCTTATAAATACCCCCGATGATCTCTCGCATGTCCTCTACGCCAGCCATCTCTCCCTGCAAAGTCATCGGACATGGAGTCCGGACAGTGTTACATTGCAGCCGGTGAGCCTCGATCATCTCTCATCTTTCTCGGAACCGGCGCTTCCGGCGGCCTCCCTTATGCCCGTTGCCTCATCCAGCCCTCCGATCCTCCCTGCAGTGTCTGCTTCCAGTCATTCTCGCTCCCTCCGGAGCGGAACCCTAATTACAGGTCCTTTCTCCATTTCTCTACTGTTTTTGCTTGATTTTTTATGCAGTTTGTGTTAATTGTTTGCATTTTGTATTGATCGAATCATAGATCTGGAAATTATTCTTAACGTTTCTATGTGGTGGAAGTAAGTGTTTGTTTGCTTGTTTGAATAGTTTTAATTGCTTCCCTTATTTGCCGTTCTCTGATGCATTTACAGTCTTATTCGTGGCAAGGATGAATATTTTTAACACTTTACTGTTTAAAATATATGCATATTTATTTATTTATTAAAATTATCTTAAATTGTTTATATTCATTTATTTCAAAAAAAAAAAAAACATGCTAATGAAATTATTAATTTTATTGAAATTTTTTTATTATATTTTTAATAAAAATTAAATTATTCAACAATTTTAAATAAAAAAATTTTATATAAAATATTTTATTAATTTTTATTTAATATTATTGGAAATGTGAAATGAAAATCTCGAATTGATGTATTAATAAAGTTAAGAAAAACTTTTCACAAAAATAAATTAATAAAAGTATAAAATTAAAAAATATATATATAGTGAAGACAAACTAGGAAATTGAAAATAATATAATCATGATTTATGTTTCAAATAAAAACTTTTCTTCTTCTTTTATAAATGGTTAAAATAAAAATAATAATAATAATAATAATAATAATTCGTAGGATATACCGAGCAGGGCCACTACACGGAGGCCACGTGCACAAAAGAACAACCGACAAAACCGTTGCTTGTTCGCGGGGCACATGCTTCGTATAAGTACTCCCAATGTTCTCTCACCTTGCCTCTACGCCATCTCTCTATAAAGTCATCGGAAATGGAGTCCGGCAATCTCGCTGAGAACGGACACTGTTCCGATGCCGCCGGCGAACCTCGATCGTCTCTCATCCTTCTCGGAACCGGCTGTTCCAGTGTCGTCCCCAATGCCATGTGCCTCATCCAGCCCTCCGATCCTCCCTGTAATGTCTGCTTCCAGTCATTGTCGCTCCCTCCGGAGCGGAACCCAAATTACAGGTCTTTCCATCATTTTTTAGGGTTTTCACTTGATTTTTTTATGCACTTTGTGTTAAGGGTGTATGCATTTTGTATGATCTGGTTGTGGATCTGAAAATTATTTTAGGGTTTCTATGTGATGGAAGTGACTGTTTGTTTACTTGTTTGATAGGTTTTAATAGATGCACTTATTTTCTGTTCTCTAAGGCATGTACATTCACTTTTTCCCACTATAGAAAGGGAAGAGATCATCCTTTTTGGTTGTCTGCGTGCCAATTTTGCCAAATTTTCCTGAAGATTTACTATGGTTTATGCAAAAGTGAAGGATTCATTAGTTAGTGAATTGAGTTCACATCTCTAACAAAATGGTCACTACTTGAGCATATGTGTTTGGGTTGTGCAAGAGAGAATGAATTGTGAACAGATTTTTGAGGGACTTCATTTTTATGTTTGTTTGTCTGGGTCATCTACATTTTTTATGGTTGAAATTGATCTTTTGTGGATTTTCAGGTGCAATACTTCTCTTCTGATTGATTATTGCCAGAACAATGGTGAACACAAATACATATTGATTGATGTCGGAAAGACATTTAGGGAGCAAGTTATTCGGTGGTTCACTTTTTATAAGATTCCTCAAGTGGATTCTGTGAGTTTTCATCTTATATGTACTTTTCCTTTCTATCATCGATAGTTAGAAAGTCAAATAAATGTTCTCCATTTGTTTGCTCTAGAAAAGAAAGAATAAGAATATTGATTATTGTCAAGCATTAAGGTGTGTGCATCTTTAAAACTACAAGAAATAATATTTTGACATTTCCTAAGAATCACCCTTTTTTTAAAATAAGAAACTATGCTAGTATTCTTGCAGTAACAGAGAAGTTCTGCCTAAGAGAAAATGTACATGTTACCAGTAGGCTTGAGAGAGGGGAAAAAGGCTCCCAATAAAGGTCCACCCACAAACCCTTAACAAGGCTCCCAAAATGAAAGTTTTAAAACTCTAGCAATGTCCAACATATTCCATACCCAATAATCATACCTTCATTACCTTTCCTTTCATGAGTCATCCAAGAAAGTCTTTTTTATCGAAAGATCAGAGGCTTCTAATTCAAGCTCCACCCAAAAACTCCTAACAAGGTTCCCCAACAAATTAACAGGAGAGATAGCTCCTTTCTTGCCAGTCTATTGTCATTCCAATGTGTTGATTTAGATTTCAAGAAAATGAACATTTTAAAACACTAGCAATGTCCAACATATTCCACGTCCAATAATCAACCTCATTATCTTTCTTTCATGAGTCATCCAAGGAAGTCTTATTCATCGAAAGATCAGAGCCTCCTAATTCTCTTTCTAATTTTGGGGCCTTCCTACTAATGTCAGTTTCTGTGCTTTGTTGGCTAACCAACAAAGCCAATTGCCTTCTACAAAACCTCAGAAAATCCCACATTTGTACTCTTGGAAAAGGCTGCCAATTCTCATCTGAGTCAGGTTACCCAAGGCACA
The DNA here is from genome assembly GCF_004353265.1 of Vitis riparia. Classification (NCBI taxonomy): domain Eukaryota; kingdom Viridiplantae; phylum Streptophyta; class Magnoliopsida; order Vitales; family Vitaceae; genus Vitis; species Vitis riparia. The sequence continues at coordinate 12,630,509 of NC_048440.1, read as the reverse complement.
GTCTTGAAAATTAAGCTTTAGGATACCTATTGGTGGAGAAGCCAACTCAGCCCTAACCTTCACCACTTCCCTATGTCAGAGGCAGATGGATCTCCAATTGAACAAATTAATGCTACAAGGGGCTTCAGAAAACTTCTCTGTGATTGAAATGACCCTATCTTCATGACCTTTTCCCTTCATGAGTAATCTAAGAAACTTCTATTCCTCAGAAGATCAGAGGCACCTGATTCTCTTGCTAATTTCAGGCCCTCTAGTAATGCTAGCATCTATACTACTGCGGCTAAACCCAACAAAGCTCTGCCTTCTAGAAAAGTTCTCAGAAAACCTCACCTTTGTAATCTTGGAAAAGGCTGCCAATTCTAATCCAAGTCAGATTGCCCAAGTTGAAGCCTTCAAAGTTTACCTTTAGGATGCCTGTTGGTGAAGGAGCCAACCCAGCCCTAACTTTCACCACTTCCCTACGTGAGAGGCAGATGAATTGCCAATCTAACAAAACTAATACTGAAAGAATTCTAGAAAACTTCTTAGTGATTGAAATTAAAAGAGTTGTGAGAAAACAGATTTTCTCTCATGGATCTACTGCCAATTTCCTCATATCATCAAAGATCCTAATATTTGTTTCCAACCAAATAACGTCAAAGTAGATAGGACAGCAAATCCATGGTAGCTCTCCAATTAGGACCCACCTCAAAAGAAATGACCAGGGAATCAGGCATACCTCCATGAGGCATGCCATGCTAGCCTCATTATGACAATTTATCTCTACCATGGTTCCAATGCTAGAACAGTTCTCACTTCCACCACCAAATTTGTCTATTATGTCTTAGTTTCAGAATTGGTATTAATGTGAATTTGTCATTAATTATATTGTTCCTTAAAGGAAATGTGTTTGGAAGTCTAGAAAAAAGGGGGAAAACAATGGAATCAAGAGATGGACATAGATTTGATGAACCGAGTTTCTGTTTAACTTCTGTACAGAGTTGGAATCTTGCACCATGCAAAACTGAATCGAACCTACAATCATATCTCTGTATATACACTCAATTTTGATGCTAATTGATTGAACAAAAATTTTTGATACACTAACAGAATTCTAACTAAATGAAGCTTCAAGAAGTGCTATCATGGAAGAAGCTTTTGGAAGTGCTTACATGGCAGAAGCTATTAACTAGGCATAGCTGAGATTGTCTTCGCATGCCCCCTCAAACAAAGGGGGAATTCCTTCACCTTGAGTTAGGACTTGAGCTTTAAGAACCAAATGATTAAAAGTGGTTTTGTAAACAAATCTGCCACTTGATCAACTGAAGGCACAAATCATATATCTAATGCCTTTTGAAATACTTTACTGCGAACAGAATGCATATCGATTTCAATATGCTTAGTTCTAGCATGATAAGTAGGATTAGCAGCCAGTGAGGTTACACCTTGGTTATCACACCAGATAACTGGTTTAATCCTTAATTGAAGTCTCAACTTTGTTGCCTAAGACTTGAGTCAAATTAACTTGGCTACTACATGAGCTAAAGCTTAATATTCTGATTCTGTGCTGGACTAAGCAACAACACTTTGTTTCTTTGAACTCCGTGAGATAAGATTACCTCCTAGATATACACAATAGCCTCTAGTTGATCTTCTATCCTCCAGACAACTAGCCTAGGTTGCATATGTGAATCACACAAGATTTAAAGATTTGTTGGTTAGAAATGCAGACCATGAATGATTGTTCCTTTCAAATAGCGTAACACCCTTTTCACAAGCTTTCCAGTGGATCTTCTTTGGAGACTTAGCTTGCTAACTAAGTATGAGACATCATGTCTTATAACAGTAACATATTGCAAGGCTCCAATTGTACTTCTGTATGATGATGGATTGTCTAAAGGATCACCATCCGATTTAGAGAGTGTTTTTTTGAAAGTGATTGGCATTGGTAAAGGCTTTCTTGTATCCATCTTTGTCTTCTGGAGCAAGTCGACAATATACTTGGACTGAGTTAAATAGAGACCTGTTTGATCTCTGAAAGCTTCAATTCTTAAGGAGAAATGCAGAGAACCAGGATCCTTTAGAAGAAAACTCTCATTGAGATCATGAACCAATACCCGTCTCTATTTCCAGTAATCAAGATCTTGTCCACATGCACCAGTAACATTGAGTCTACTCCTTTGGACTTGTATAGGAACAAAGATATATCTGACTTTAAGTTCTTGGAGCCCCACTATAATAATGCATCTTTAAGTCTATCAAACCAAGCACTTAGGGTTTGTTTCAAACAACACAAAGCTTTCTTTAGTTTGCAAATATGATTAGGCTTGATAGGATGAATGAAACCATCAGGTTGATGCATAAACACATTGTAGAAAACCATTGAGAAAGGCATTTTTTAATGTTCAACCTCTTAATCTCCTAGCCTTGAGCTAGAGCTAGGGTTAATACAACTCTAATGGTGGTAGGTTTGATCATAGGACTGTAAGTTTCTAAAAATCAACACCTAAAGTTTGATGGAATCCCTCGGCTACTAACCTAGCCTTATGCTTATTAAGGGTGCCATCTAGGTTAAACTTTAACTTAAACACCTACTTATTACCAGGTACATTATACTAGGATTGATAAGGTACCAAGTCCCATGTATGATTCTTCATTAAAGCCTTGTATTCTTCTTCCATTGCTGCCTTCCAACTTAGATCAGCAAGAACTTGCTTTACACACATAGGTTGTGTGGCTTAGGAATGTTACTATTTAATTTCATGTACTTCTTTTCTCTATTTGTCGACATTGCATGCTTTCTTGAATTTAACTTAATAATTTCTCATGTGGAAGGATTTTGGGTGATTTTTTGCTGATGATTGGGTGAGGATGGAGGTTGTCTAATGCATTCTTTTTAAGCTATTCACATTAAGAATGAGTTAGTAGAAAGGCAAATATTGATGCAAAAGGGAGTTATAAATTTTGAATAATAACCTTACACTACAATGTTGCTTTCATTAATATTTTTTTATACATTGATTTTATTACACCAATACAAATTGACCAAGAAAGATGTAAATTGTAAGGAGTTGTGTGTCAAAATATTGTGTGAATGACCGAATTCCTTAGCCTTGAGTTTTGTATATTATATATAGACTTTACAAGGATGCTATACATGGAAAGCAAATAAAAGAAAATAAATTCCAGCATGATTCTAGCCCTATATATGTAAACTATAATCTGTCAAATAATGTATGCTAACTGTACAGAATAATAAATGGAGAAATAAGGAAACAATTGTGGGCTAAAATAAGGAAAGAAGTGTGGGCTAAAATAAGGAAAGAAGTGTGGACAGCAAAGTTGTCCTTTGACAGCCCCCCTCAAATTGATGCAGGTTGATCAACAAGCATCAATTTGCTACTTAGCAAGCAATATCGATGATGAGGTAGAGCCTTGGTGAAGATATCAGCAATTTGTAAGTCAGTGGAAATATGTGGAAGAGTGATAACACGAGCTTCAAAGGTCGCACAGATAGAGTGACAGTCCACTTCAATATGCTTTGTGCGCTCATGATAGACAGGATTGGTCGTGATCTGAATAACACTTGTATTATTGGCATGTAGAGGTGTAGGATCGGTCTCAGAAAAATCTAACTCCGCAAGCAAAGCTCGAAGCCAAATGATTTTAGAATAAGCAAGAGACATCGTCCGGTACTCAGATTCCATAGATGACTTAGAGATTCTGTCTTGCTTCTTACTTTTCACAAACATCTTAAACTAAAACTCCCAACGAAGATAGTTTTTGCCATTGAAACGAACAATAGAATATTCTCCAGACATTACGAAAACAGAAATAACCTAGGAAGCAAAAAAAACATCGTCAAAGAGCCTAAATCTGATAACAAACCTCCAAATAATCGAAGATCTCCAAGAGCCTAGAAGCGAAGAAACCCAAAGAAAACTCCAAGATCACACCACAGATGTGTTGTCACAACCACCAAAAAAAAAAAAAAAAAAAAGAACCCAAAAGTTGGGCTAGAGTCCGAGAGCCACTAGGGCTAAATCCGAGAGCCGCTAGGGCTAAATTCGAGAGCCGCTAGGGCTAGATCCGAGAGCCGCTAGGGCTAAATCCGAGAGCCCCTAAGGCTAAATCCGAGAAAACCCAAAGAAAAACTAGAAAGCGTTTAAACTCTAGGTTCAAAACACAAGCTCTGATACCATGTCAAAATATTGTGTGAATGGCCGAATTCCTTAGCCTTGAGTTTTGTATATTATATATAGACTTTACAAGGATGCTATACATGGAAAGCAAATAAAAGAAAATAAATTCCAGCATAATTCTAGCCCTATATATGTAAACTATAATCTGTCAAATAATGTATGCTAACTGTACAGAATAATAAATGGAGAAATAAGGAAACAATTGTGGGCTAAAATAAGGAAAGAAGTGTGGGCTAAAATAAGGAAAGAAGTGTGGACAGCAAAGTTGTCCTTTGACAGCCCCCCTCAAATTGATGCAGGTTGATCAACAAGTATCAATTTGCTACTTAGCAAGCAATATCGATGATGAGGTAGAGCCTTGGTGAAGATATCAGCAATTTGTAAGTCAGTGGAAATATGTGGAAGAGTGATAACACGAGCTTCAAAGGTCGCACGGATAGAGTGACAGTCCACTTCAATATGCTTTGTGCGCTCATGATAGACAGGATTGGCCGTGATCTGAATAACACTTGTATTATTGGCATGTAGAGGTGTAGGATCGGTCTCAGAAAAATATAACTCCGCAAGCAAAGCTCGAAGCCAAATGATTTTAGAATAAGCAAGAGACATCGTCCGGTACTCAGATTCCATAGATGACTTAGAGATTCTGTCTTGCTTCTTACTTTTCACAAACATCTTAAACTAAAACTCCCAACGAAGATAGTTTTTGCCATTGAAACGAACAATAGAATATTCTCCAGACATTACGAAAACAGAAATAGCCTAGGAAACAAAAAAAACATCGTCAAAGAGCCTAAATCTGATAACAAACCTCCAAATAATCGAAGATCTCCAAGAGCCTAGAAGCGAAGAAACCCAAAGAAAACTCCAAGATCACACCACAGATGTGTTGTCACAACCACCAAAAAAAAAAGAACCCAAAAGTTGGGCTAGAGTCCGAGAGCCACTAGGGCTAAATCCGAGAGCCGCTAGGGCTAAATCCGAGAGCCGCTAGGGCTAGATCCGAGAGCCGCTAGGGCTAGATCCGAGAGCCGCTAGGGCTAAATCCGAGAGCCCCTAGGGCTAAATCCGTGAAAACCCAAAGAAAAACTAGAAAGCGTTTAAACTCTAGGTTCAAAACACAAGCTCTGATACCATGTCAAAATATTGTGTGAATGGCCGAATTCCTTAGCCTTGAGTTTTGTATATTATATATAGACTTTACAAGGATGCTATACATGGAAAGCAAATAAAAGAAAATAAATTCCAGCATGATTCTAGCCCTATATATGTAAACTATAATCTGTCAAATAATGTATGCTAACTGTACAGAATAATAAATGGAGAAATAAGGAAACAATTGTGAGCTAAAATAAGGAAAGAAGTGTGGGCTAAAATAAGAAAAGAAGTGTGGACAGCAAAGTTGTCCTTTGACATTGTGGAGGTTACTACTTGGTTGCATGAGTATAAGCTTCATAAGTAATGGATTAGGTTTCCTTACTTTTCAACCTGTCTTGGTCATAATTCATGGCAAACCTCTTCTTGCCATCAATTGGTTTCCAAGGAATCTTGAGTCAGTTCACCAAGGATTGATGTTAGACTGAAAGTTTGTCACAAAATATTCTCAATCTTGGATCATACTTTGATTTTCAAAGATGACACAGTTGTGACAAGGCTTGCTTGTTCTCATTCTCTTTGTCTCTTCTCTTTACCCAACTCAACTGACACACATGAATAGATCTACTTTCACTTGGCATTTTGACTTCAATTCTCCTCTCAAAATTTTTGAGTTTGGGAAAAGAGGTGAACTTTGTATGTTAATCACATAAAACTGAATTCTTTGTTTAATAGTAGATGATTGACTAAAGTGTTGGCTAATAGGGTCAAGAAAGTGGTGGGTAAAGTGGTTTCCAAATTTCAAAATATTTTTGTGGAGGGAGGACAAATTTTAGATGTGGTGTTGATAGCAAATGAGGCAATGGATTCAATGCTAAAGAAGAGAGATTGTGGTTTGATGTGCAAGCTTGACATTGAGAAAGCTTATGATCATGTGAATTAGGACTTTTTGCTAGCTATTCTTGCCAAAATGGGCTTTGGGCAGAAATGGATGAATTGGATAAATTGGTGTATCTTTTCAACCAACTTCTCTGTTTTAATTAATGGCTCTCCCACAGGTTTCTTTCAAAGCTCGAGGGGATTGAGACAAAGGGATCTTATCTCCCCTTACTTGTTTGTGATTGCTATGAAGGCTCTTAGTAGATTACTCTTGAAAGTTCAAGATGACGGTTTTATTTCAAGGTTCAAAGGGGTTGGGGTGAGGAAATCTCTCATCTCCTTTTTGCAGATGACACTGTTGTTTTTTGTGAGGTCTCTTAGGAGTAAGTCAGTAAGTCACTTTCTTGTGTTGACTTCTCATGTGGTTCAAAGCCATGTTGGGGTTGAAGATTAACTTGGAAAAAAGCAAGATGATTCCAGTAAGGGAGATGGACAATGTGGAAGATTTGGCTTGTGAAATTGGGTGCAAGGTGGGAAAGTTGTCTTCTTCTTACCTAGGGTTTTCCCCGGGGGCATCTTACGAGTCTGTGGCAGTTTAGGATGGGGTAGAAGAACGGTTTCATAAGAAGCTTTCGTTATGGAAGAGACAACACCTCTGAAAATGGGGAAGACTCACTTTACTTCGCAATACCCTTGCTAATTTACCAATATATTTTAAGTCTTTGTTCAACATCCCAAGAATTGTAAGGTTGAGATTAGAGAAGATTCAAAGGGATTTTCTATGGGGAGGAGGGGCCTTAGAGAACAAAATGCACTTAGTCAAGTGGTCTTCCGTTTGTAAAGCAAAACCGAAAGGTAGATTAGGTGTTTGCTCTCTTTCTTTGCTTAATAAGGCCCTTCTTTGCAAATGGTGTTGACGCTTCTCTAGTGAAAGAGATTCACTGTGGAAAAAAATCATAAAGGGAAAGTTTAGGGAGGAAGAAAGGGGTTGGAAGTCAGGAATGGTCAAAAGAGCCCGATAGGGTTGGGGTTTGAAAAGAGATTGGGAAGCAATGGGATTTTTTTAATACAAAGATTTCCTTTTAGGTGGGTGGGTAATGGGGGTAGAGTGAAGTTTTGGAAAGATAGATGGTGCAACGAGCAACCCTTATGTGAGATCTTCCCTTCCTTGTTTGCTCTTTATGATTTGAAGGAGGCATGGGTAGTTGATTTTTGGGAGCAAAGTGGAGAAGGAGGAAATTGAAACTTTCATTTTGTTAGGAATCTGAATGATTGGGAGTTGAGTGTCATGGAGAGATTTCTTTCTAAGCTCCAGGGATAGACAGTGAAGAGAGAGAAGGAGGAGGATAGAGTGGTGTGGAAGGAAGATATTGTAAGAAAGCTTTACTCTTTGTTGGAGACGAATTATACCACTCTTTTCCCTTTAAAGATAATTTGGAACTCATGAATTCCTTTGAAGGTGAGTTTTTTTACTTGGGAGGCTTGCTGGAGAAAGGTTTGACGTTGGATCAACTTCAAAGAAAATGGCGGATGTTGGCTAATGAGTGTGCTTTGTGTAAAGAGGAGTTGGAGTCCATTGATAATAGCCTTCCTTCATTCAGACAAGGCAAGAATTTTATGGCAACCGGTGTTCTCCATTTTTGGTGTTCGATGGGTTTTATTTGAGTCAATTAGGGAGACTCTCCTTGGGTGGTATGACTCTTTTGTAGATAGGTGTATTAAGGCTTGGAGAGCCGCTCTTTGTATTTTTTGGACGATTTGGAAGGAAAGAAATAAGAGATTCTTTGATAGTGAGGAATTGCTTGTTCAAAGGATAAAAAATATTTTCCTTAACAATTTCTCTATGTAGGTTAGGGTGTATATAAGCGGTGGGTATATGAATATGGTTGACTTCATAGATTGGTTGAGATCTGGTTGAGGGAGGGAGTATTTTTTGTGTATTCCCTCTTTCCTTTTTTGGCCAAGTGCATTTTGTATGCATCCTATGTACTCTTATGCACTTTTAACACTTATTAATACATTCTCTTACTTATAAAAAAAAAATGATATTTCTTTTTTGTAGTCTAGCTGAAATTCTTAGGAAATGAAGTTGGGTTGTTCTCTTTGTGAACCACCGCTGCAAACCTGCAGGAAATTATTTTCAGAATAATTTTTAATGTAAATTGATTTCATTTTTCAATTCTCTGTTTCTGATTTTAGGCCAAGCACTAAACTGTGCTTTTTAGTTGTTTTAGGTCTTTTCTTTTTTATATAGTTTATATTTTATTTTTTTACCTTTCTTGATCGAAAAAGTATGAGTAGAACATATTGCTTTTGAGGATTAGCCATTTTGGCAATCTGAAATTTTGAAATTCAAAAGTTCCTACTCGAGCAAAAATTGATCATGCTCTTACCATTAGCATGAAGTAATATGGAATTTGAAAAATTGAATGACATTATGATTTTGATACTGAGACAATCAACTCAAACATGTGAACAATAACTTCATGTTGGATCCTTGTGATTTTGACTTTTTAATGCACCATTGTTGTAAGTTACTGACATTGCTCTCAGTTTTCTTGGTAACTGAAACCTCACCTTGCTGATAAGATAAGGAACTGATTTTTGTATAAACTGCAGATAATTTTGACTCATGAACATGCTGATGCAGTTCTTGGTTTGGATGATATACGTGCTGTTCAGCCATTTAGTCCTACAAATGATATCAGTCCTACTCCTGTTTACCTCAGTCAGTATGCAATGGAGAGGTACTTCATCTAAACTTTTCAAGTGAAACCATGTGTTGTTTCACCTAATCTATTAACCATTTTCAAGTCACATATTTGCATTATCAACATATAGTTGTGATGCATGTAAAATTATTGGTGGAGTAACTGAATATGAGGTGGGGCAATTAAATATTTTTAAAGCAGTCCCAAATAATGATGAAGTTCGATATTTTTTTTCCATTTTTTTCTTTTTTTCTTTTTCCTTGGGGTGGGTGGGGGAGGGGCGACGGGAGGGAGGGAGGGAGGGATGGCCCTCCCAATCCCCTAGTTCTGCAAGTAGGGCCTGTCCTCTTGACTGATGATATCCATTCTGGGTCTTATGACTATGAATTGAAAACTTTTGAGTTACTGAAAAATGGCTGAACTACTTGAAGTGGTAGGAAGTCCAGTTGGATTGGCACATACAGGACCAGTGTTTCACAGGAAAGTCACCTTGTTATTGAGGAAGTTGTACACATCACACAAACATACACGTGATTTTCAAACTGTTTATTTTTATTTTTTCAATTCTTTGACTTGTTTATATTCATTTATTTTTGTTATTCAGTCCACTTGCCAAGAACCTTGACTGGCTTTCCATAGTTTGTGCATCATAGTAGAGACAGAGAGAAAGTGATACCTTATTCATATTTCTTCATCATAGAACTTCAAATTCTGTTTATGATTTTACAACATCCTGTTCTGGACAAGTTGATTGGTTTTAGTCCATTTCATGCTTCAATTGTTATCCTGTCAATTATGATTTAACATGTACAACTGCTTGATTTTACATTGTTTTATCTTGCAAACAGCATTGCCACGAAATTTCCATACTTGGTTAAGAAAAAACTTAAAGAAGGCCAAGAACTGAGACGGGTAGCACAGCTTGACTGGAAAATAATTGAAAGCAACCATGAGAAACCATTTGTTGCATCAGGCCTGCAATTTGTTCCTTTGCCAGTTACTTGCTCCAAATCTCTCTCGATAATTATTTCTACTCTATATTCTGTTTTATGATTTTTCTCAATGTTTATTTTTAATGTAGGTGATGCATGGAGAAGACTATCTCTGTTTGGGCTTTCTTTTTGGTGAAAAATGTAAAGTAGCTTATATATCTGACATATCACGTTTTCCATCAAGCACTGAGTATGGTGAGTATTGATTTAGTCCCCTTGTTAGTATAGACATACACACAGCACACACGCGCACACACACATGAGGATGTATGTATGCATTTATCCCTTGTATTTGCATGTCTCAAATTACACATCCACCACAGCAAACATTGAGATGGGTCCTTTATTTGATGGCATTCACCTTTAAAAGCTTCAGAGAGTAATGTGAAGTATGATCCAATTGTCTGATTTACTGAATGTGTATGTAATCTGGAAAAAAGAAAAAAATGATACAGATTTGATAAAGACTTGCAACATTGCTACAAACTGCAGATCCTTCCAATTGGAAATCTCCTACATGCAGCCATAGAATGATGGGAACACTTTTTATAAACTAGCATGTGTACTTAATTTTGCTAGGTTTTCCCATTCTTGATTTCTATGTTTCAAAGAATTTGAATTCCTTTATGAATAATGGTGCTAAGCGTATTTGTGATAAATATGTTGAATACACACACACACACACAAACACACACACATATTATGCTTAGTAGCCAACAGCTTAAACTTTTAGAGTAAGTGGTAGTTTCATGGTATCAAAGCTTTTTCTGGAAGTCTTGCATTATGGCCTTTCTGTTGGTTATTCTTCATTGTTCAAACCACATACCAGATGAGGCCACAAGTGAGGTGAGGAGTTAAATGTTAGCCATCTTGATATTCATGGTTCACTTATTACCTAATTGCCCATGCTTCTGGGGCAAGAGGTAGTTTAAGCATAATCACATTTATTTGGTAAAGTATGAAGAAGGAATATTCCATTTAATTGTTATGCAGCAAACGAAGATCACTGCCATCTGTTATAGGTGAGAGTGATTCAAATTACAAGTATACATATCTAAACATCTAACTATTAATAATTTTCATTTCATTGGAAGGAAGTGAAAGAAAATCCAAAGGTGAAGAATGCTAATGGATTTCTAATGGAGGAATTAATTTGTCACTGATCTTGTCATCTTGAACCATAATGAAGATTAATATTGAGAGGGAAAAACTAAAGATGTTAGTAGTTTCATCAATTATGGCATAAGGCAATGGATAGAGTGAAAGCTGTACATACACTTGATTTACAGCTTCAATGTTTAAGCACATACCCTTTTACTTGAAAATGGTGTAGTTTTAAGTCATACTAGATGCCATATGTGAAATTGTGTTTTCCAATTACTATTTGTTAAGGAAGTTATGGTTCTGCAGTTATTTCAAAAAATGGAGGTGGACAGTTGGATCTGCTTATCTTGGATACATTGTATAAGGTCAGTCAACAATTACATATCTGATTGTTACTTCCTAATCACCCGCCCAGTACATTTCATTACAATTTGTTGATTTTGTGGTGGGGAAAAATTCTATATGCTGACCCATCTACACACACTATGACTTTGACATTTGGAGCTTGACTGATAATAGAAGTAGCATCAGTATCTTCTTTCAATATTATTTAGTTGATTTTATATTTGAAAATAAAATGACTTAAATCGGGAATAACTTTTTTCTTGCCCATTTTTTTTCTTCTCTATACTTATCTTTTTCCCATGTTATTGTGTAATTTCTTATGACTCAATGGAAAGTATGACCCTAAATAGAGCTGAATGGTGAAAAGGGAATTAAGTAGCCAATTCTAAGTAGTTGAGTTAGGGCTTTGTTGAGTTTGACTTCCCTCCATGTGGTTATGCTTGTATCTAGGATTATTACTTTTTCTTTGGACCTATCTTATGCATTGATGTTGTTCTACTTAGCAAGTCAAATGCTCAGAATTCTCTTGATTTTTTATTTTATTTATTTATTTATTTATTGATAAGCAAGTATGAATATATTAACAAATGCCAAAAAGATGATGCACCATAATACACAAGAAGTATACAATGAGTGCCAAAAGGCGCTACAAAAAACAACTCCCACTCTTAGAAAGAATCCAATCAATTAACAAAATCAAATAAAGACAAAGTCTATATCTATGTACATCTTCACCGACGAGAACAAATTTCTAAGAAAATATCTTTTCAAAGCTTGATCCGATTGCTCCTCATTATCAAACAACCTATGATTCCTTTCTTTAAATACAGTCCAAAAGATGGATAATGGAGCCGCTCTCCAAACCTTCTTGCATCATTTACCCACAAATGAACCATGCCACCTTAAGAGAGTTGCTTTAATAGTAGCAGCTTGCACCCAATAAAGTGAAAAGCAACTGCCAAAGGACATTTACCTTGGCACCATGAAGAAGGATGTAATCTATGGATTCTTCCATAACTTTACAAATAAAACATCTACTAACCAAAGACCACCCTCTTCTTTGAAGCTAATCTAGGGTCAATACCTTTCCCTAGGGCCAATCCCTTTCCCCGGCTAGCCTTCCAAGTCAAAAAACTAACTTTAGAAGGCACCCATGAATTCCAGATTACCCTTGTTGGAAAGGAAATTGATTCCCCTGATTCCAAGACGATGTATAAAGACTTAACTGTGAGCTTATTATTTCTTTAGTTCATCCACACCACTTTGTCTTCCCTCTCAATATCTACCACCATTCCTTGGAGCCTTCAAAATAATTCTTTTAAATTGTTCAATTCCTAATCATTTAAAAGTCTAGAGAAACAAGGATTCCAATGAACCATCTCTTTTGTTTCATCCCATAAATCTGGTACCCAGACCTCTTTTGAAAGGGCTAAGGCATATAAAGAAGGGAAGGAAACACACGACAATTTATCCCTACACCATGGATCCCACCAAAACTTCACCCTTCTCCCATTACCCACCCCAAAGGAAGATCTACTATAGGTGTTCCAATCCTCCCCGATGGATTTCCAAAGCGTGATCCCACACCCATCTCTCACTTCATTGGACCGGCAGCCTTCTTACTTCGTTTAACCTGATTCCAAAATGCTCCTCTTTCAGTTGCATAATGTTAGTTTCATTTGCACATAAGTGCCTTATTCAACAAAGAAGTCTGAACAAGGTCAGACTTTTCTTGACCTTGTTCAATGTAAATGAGATTCTTGATTTGTTTAAGAGAGGCAGGATAAATCTTGGTATTCCTCTTTTTCCAAATTATCTCATTTAATGTCTATTTAAGCTTACTAAGTGTTTTCATTAAAACTGGATTTCTAATAGGCTTATTTTGATCCCACTAGTTGCACCAAACAAGTTAACAGTTCAATAGACTCCCAAAAGAACAAGCGGGATAAAAATGCAAAAAATGGAGGAGGATCAGTTCTGTGAGGAAGATGCCAGAAAACTGAGGAGAAGAATGCAAAAAAGAAAAAGGGAAAAAGGGAAACCAAACAAACAGTGGTTATTTACTCAGTGAACATGAGGAACAACTCAATTCTGAAAGGGCTTAACCCCAATCATTTGGGTTTGGCTACTAGAATCCATTTTTGCCATTCAGCTCTACAGCCTCGGTTAAATCTTTAGCAATATTGCTCTGCCTTGTTCTTTTTAGCCTAGCATGTATCTTTTGGGAACCTTCAGCTTGAACCAAATCAGTCATTTGTACTATAGTGCATTTGTAGATCTTCATTTCACATGGTTAAATCATCTTAAACAACTTTCCTTTATCCCATCCTTAGTTGGTGCCACCTTTATTTGTCACATTCATTTATTTCTTAAAACTCAGGTTTTGCAGCATGGTTTTTAATTGCCCAACATTCTGTCCCATGAAGAACAGCTGGACTTATTAGCTGTTCTATAAATTTTTAATCAATAGTTTAATTTGTTAGGGTATTTTATAATTCTATAACACTGCAAATGCTCACCTCCACTGTATCCATCCTGCTGTAATCAGCTGGGCAACATCCTGTTGTGTATCTCCTTCCTTGTGTATAACATATCCAAAAAAAATAAAAAATGAGAATGGTCAAATTTAGTTGTTTGTTGGCCATCAAATTTTCTGTCATTGAGCACTCTCTGTATGCGACCAAGAAAGGCTATAAATTTTCTTGTAAGCTGGGCTGGTTTTTGTTGTCCAGAAGCAAGTGGAGTCTTTTATGGTTCATTTGATGATACATTAGGAGTTGCCATCAGTGAAGGGACTTAATTGGAGATTAAAGCCTAGATCACCCAAAAAAAGGACATGTTAAGGTGAATTCTTTAGTTGGAAATATATTAAGCATGTACCTTGCTAAGGAATATGTAAGAAAATATTCATCAGATGCCATAGATTGCAGGAAGGAATACGTTGCATACCTTTGAATGATTATCCCATTGCAAAATCTTGCATGGAATATGATCTAGAAAGCTTAATGTGCAAATTCTTCTGTTCAGGACTAAAAAATAAACCCATTAATGGGAGGATGAGATCATGATGTTGGTATAAGCTATGAGAATCACAAAGCAATGTCAACGAAGTGTTATTCTAAAATATTTGTGATTGGCTACAATAACCATATGAATCCTGTTATGCCATTCTACCCATATCCAGGCTGCTATTTTATCTATCAGATAAGGCCGCTTGTCTGTTCCTCCTATATTGACCTGCTTCTCTGTTCAATCATCTGTTTTTGGAGCACTTTCGGTTTGAGTTTGTATGTGGCCCTATAACTTGTAATCATAGTTAATGATGCATTGACCACACATTGTGTTTTCTATGCTTCCAAACAGCTTCTTTCATCCTTTTCTCCCTGTTGCAACTATTTGTTTCTGCTAGCATAAACATTTCCTCCTTTTTTCATATTTTTTGCTTACTTTCCAGTTATTGATCTTGTTCTTATTCTGCTTAAACATTTCTTCTCTTTCTTCTTTTGCAGAAAGGATCGCATAATACCCACTTTTGCTTCCCTCAGGTCTTTTCTTTTTCAAATTTTGAAATTCTTTTTCCTTGTACATCCAAGTCGGTCATTGCACAAATGCTGCTGCAATTGCAGCTGAAAGTGGTATTTGTTTTCAGACGCTTGAAGCTGTGAAGAGGATATGCCCAAAGCGAGCTCTTTTAGTAGGGATGACCCATGAGTTTGATCATCATAAAGACAATGAAACTCTAATGGAATGGTCCAGAAGGTACAATTCTCATACACCCTTCCACTCAATGATCAGAGTCCAAATTTATGTGTCAAGATTGGCATTCAGTGGTCTTTCAAATTCATATACTTTAGATTTGACCATTCTGAGAATCCTGTGGCCTGAGCCTGATGGGTGTTGCATTGTTGAAGGACCAAAGGAGGATGTGGGACTAATGTTTTGTAGAGTCCTTTCTTTAAGTTTGCAGAAAGATCTTTAATATGGAGAACTGATTTTTCTACCTTCTCTTTCTTGAATTTAGAGAAGGAATACCGGTTCAACTTGCACATGATGGGTTGAGAGTCCCCATAGACCTTTGATGAGGTAAGATGTCAACATTGTGTATTATGGCTTCAATTAAATATACATATTCACCTGGGTCTTATTAATTCCATTCCGAGTACATGTACCTTGGTCATTGTTGTGTCCGCAGGTTGATGTACCAAATACAAATCGTGGACAGACACATACCCAAATCTGTTGTTTTCCCTATTTTGAAGGAAAGAAAACAATCCATGTATTTGGGTTGATGTCAACTTATTTAATGTGGTTTTAGCAGCTGTGATGCAAGAATGGAAACAAATAAGAAGAGGATGGTGCAAATGCCGGTGTTAAGTAATTCTATGATTCAGAAAAAAGTGAAGTGCAGAGTTATCCTGCTGGTTAACTTCATATTACCATCATTTATTTGGAATACATACTACAAACAAGAGGAGTCATATTCCCATTAGGGGCTGTTTAATATTTTCTGAATCCTGCATTTATTAAGAAATTATAGAGAAGTGTGTCAGGGTATGATACTGTGCTTGTGCTTCTTCCCGTGTTTCATTCATGAAAATGACAATACCATTGGAGGATTCAAGTCACTCGGTCGCTTGCCTTCGCTTGGATATTATTTGGCATTGCTGGGTTTTAGTTGTAAGAGTATTTTTTGGATGAGAACTTGTGTCTTATGACTATAATATTATAACCCGTTGGTTAACCTATTATTTAATGACTTAATTTGACTTGAAATTAAATTATACTTAAGTTGTTAATTTAAAAGTTATTACTTAATTTTTACGTTAAGTATTAAGGAAAGGTTGATCAAAAATTATTTTAAATTATTAAATTGACATATTTATCTTCATAAATTACAACTAGGGTAATAGAGATAGAGTAGCAATGGAAATCATAAAGCAACAATAGAGATCATAGAATAGTAAAAGAAATCGTATAGAAAATTAGGGCAAATGAAAGTAAAATGGTAAATTAAATATGTAGACTTAAAAATAAATTAATTATTTTTACTTATTACTTAAAGTTGTTTTTTATTTTAATTTATACCATTAGTTTATTTTATCAAACATTCTTAATTTACTTAATAATTTAAGTTAAGTTATTAAATCATTTTAAGTTATTAAATTGATTTATCAAACACCCATTAAATAAGTTTATTTTTTCTATATCATGTCTTATTTTTTATATTGAATAATTTATAATTATTTGATAGAACTTTTAGTATAGATTTTAATATGTAAATTTATTGTTTAAGATAATGAAAGTAAATACTAGTTAAAATAATTTAAAGGATAAACTTAAAATCAAAAGTAAAAAATACGAGGCTTTAGAGGACCCGTTTTAGGTTAAATATTTACTTATTAAAGGAAAATTTGCTTTTTTTCCTTTTTTTTTTTTTTTTCTTCAAGAACAAAAACAAAATATTGTTTGGTGAGGAATGCTATCTGGATGGACAAGATGGACAGGATATAAGAAATGGATTGGATTGCGGGGTGGGTGTATCAACTGAGCTTGTGCATGTCCATTGGAATATTCTAGAAGGAGGATGGCTGCTGCTATATTTGGGCAAACTGTCCATCCCCCATTCCACTCTTCCTAATTTGAATATGCATAAAATAAATTTTAATCTAGCATCAGCAGCAAGAAATCCTTAGAAGAAAAATCAAAATGAAAGTCTTCTGAATTATTATCAAATTGTTTTGCACCTGGACATGTGAATATGACGCCCCCCATGCTATACTTGTAAAAATAAAATAAAATAGCAAAAAAAACAAAAACATTGTCAAAACACATCACGAAGACTACTTGTGATAGGAACAGGCTGCTTCCCATTTCGATATAGTGTGTGGAGAAGCCAAAGAAGACCAGGAAAACACCTAGCGATGAATGGCTGCTGCATTCAACTTTTCAAATATTGAAGCTGCCAAACTTTTGCCAAACCACCGATTGGTCACGAGTGCATGAAGGCGCCATTTAGGCTTCAGCCCTTTCACCCGTTCCTTTTTCATTCATCACAACTTCGGGAAACGAGAAAGGAAGAACCAAAAAGATGCCGTGCTTTGTGCCCTTTAGCAATAGGAATTTAGATATAAGCATCTTGGTTTTCATACCCATGGTAGTAGTTGTTGATGATCTTATCGATGCCCTCAAACTCTTCTCTTCATCCACTGAGAGCATGGGTTGTGTTCACAGCTCAATATTCAGGAGCATCCATGGAAATATGGTAATTCTCATGTCATGTCTCAGCTCATT
This sequence comes from Vitis riparia, assembly GCF_004353265.1. Classification (NCBI taxonomy): domain Eukaryota; kingdom Viridiplantae; phylum Streptophyta; class Magnoliopsida; order Vitales; family Vitaceae; genus Vitis; species Vitis riparia. The sequence goes on along the minus strand of NC_048440.1, from coordinate 12,612,911 downwards.
TAGATCAGCTTTTCTTCTCCCTCTTCTTTGGAGGGGTTTATCTATTTATCCATTTATAAACTAATACATGCATGTGCAGTTGAGTATTCAATACATGTGATTCATTTTCTCTTTTGTTTTCTCTGTATGCCCACAAGGCTTATAATAACTCTGTCTCTATGCTTTTGCTTTGCCTTTTCTTGCATATTGATCATGATTGATTCTTTCTACAATTAGGTCATATGGTATGGAGCATGGATGAAGAGATCTAATGAGAACAAGGAGTTTCTGCATGCTGCCTTTGTAAGTTGAATTGCAATTCCCCCACATTTCAATTATTGTGAGCCGCCATTAATTGATGTCAACAGTACATCATATCTTCTCAGCATCCATTGATTTTTCTTTTTCTAGAATTCATTTTGCTGAATAACTCCCAATGGTACTATTGAATTTTGAATTATTCAATTGCTTAATAATCCTCAAAATTTATCTCACTCTTCTTTACCTACCAACAACATGTTCAGTCCAAGCATCAAACTGATGTCTGTCAAAAACCTATCTATACTTCAAATATTGTAAACCCTGCTTCTAAATGCCCAATAACTTTCTAGGGTTCACCCATCCTATGCAGGCGATAGAATTTTCTTTAGGGACACAACACGGCCTATTTTGCATTGTGATCACAACGTAGCTCTTTCCATTCAAGCCCAAGATTCTTTATGCTCGCTGTGCTGAGCAAGCGTACTTGACTTGGTAGAAAAAAACCCTAAACCCTAAATCTTAAAGGCTAAACTCTTAGTACCAAGGGAATTTTCAGTGACTGTCTTTGCAGACTTCATCTACTTTATTAGGTACCATGTCCAATTTGTGAAAGAAGAAATTATACAAGATCTAATGTACACAAGACCTAGCAACATGTTGTATGGAATATTTTGGAAAGACTAAGGTGGTGTTTGTTTTTGTACTTAATTTTAAATAGAACCTTAATGCTTAATAATATTAAATATTAGGTTGTTTGTTTTTGTAGTATTTTATTTATATTAAGTATTAAAAAGTAAATAAAAATATGTTATTTTTTCTATTTAGAAAAAGCTAAGTTACATATTTTAGTTTTTTCTATTTAGTAAAAAATTTATAATAAGTCATGAAAAAATAGAAAAACAAACGACCTAATTTTTTTACTTAATTCTAAATAGAACCTTAATACTTAATAGTATTAAATATTATGTTGTTTGTTTTTGTAGTATTTTATTTATATTAAGTATTAAAAAGTAAATAAAAATATGTTTTTTTTTTTATTTAGAAAAAGCTACATATTTTAGTTTTTTCTATTTAGCAAAAAGTTTATAATAATTCATAAAAAAAAAATAGAAAAGCAAACCAACTAATTTTTTTACTTAATTTTAAATAGAATCTTAATGCTTAATAGTGTTAAATATTAGGTTGTTCATTTTTGTAGTATTTTATTTATATTAAGTATTAAAAAGTAAAGAAAAATATGTTATTTTTTCTATTTAGAAAAATGTACATATTTTAGCTTTTTCTATTTAGTAAAAAGTTTATAATAAGTTATGGAAAAGCAAACGACTTAAACTCTGAAAACAAATTACTTTTAACGAAAAGGCAAAAAAACAAACACCACCTAAGAAAGGCTTATGGTGGCCAACCTCCTTTAGAAAAGGCCTTGTGCTTTATACAATAAGCTTCACTCTCAAGTCTCAACCTATATAAATCTTCTATCAAAATCTCATTCTTGGACAATATTATTGCAATTATATACGTTTTTTATGTTCTCACACACTACCCTACTTCATTTTGCATGCACATTCCCAGCTACAAATGTTAACAAACGTATCAAGCATGGCCATCTTAGCCGATCACAGCTTTTTCGACGCATATGCTGGAGAATCAAAAGATGGCTTCCCAGCTGCTAAATTTTCCACTGGGGGCATAATATCAATCGGAACAGCAGCCCTTGCCTCCAACAACTTGGACGAACTCTCCCACGCAAACTTAGCTCTATTCAAAGCATATTTCCAAAAGATGGAAGGAGCAATCTCTGGAGTGTGCTTGAGGTGTGAAATGAATCCAAGGGTGGCGTGTCTGTTTGTATGGAAGTCACTCCATGCATGTTACTCCTGGATTCTCAACACTGATTATCGAGCAACTGTTTTACCTTACCTTAACCGCCTCACCCCCGACATCAAGTTCGACATCTTTCGGGTTGTCTATGTCAGTGATGACAATGTACCCAGTTTTCAGTACTTGCCTCCTCAACAAATGTTGGAGAATGGTGGTGGTAGCAAACAAGACAAGGTCATGCAAGGATCCAAGAATGCTGCTGCAGATGTGTGAGCAATTTTTGCTCTAATTAATTTTGTGCTCTTGTAAATTGATTTTAGCTAGGTTCCATTATTATGGTTATGAGACTTATTCTGTGAAAGAATTTAAAAAATAAATTAAAAAGGAAAAATTGGAAAATAAAAAATAAAAAATCATAGTTTTTGGCAAGAAATTAAGCTGTCATCTCATAAGCTAGGTTCTTTTCATTCAATATTTTCTGATATGAAGGAGGTGAGGAGATTGGGCCAACAAAGTGAACCTTGGGCCCAATTCGCCAACTTTTTACCCCCATTCAGCCCACCCAAATTTCAACCAAAATGGCCCAGTTAGGACTGGGCTGACCCATTTCACATCCCAGTAGCAGAAAGATTGGAATGCTCTTGCCATCATTTTGTTTAGAGGATCTTCAACTCCTCTGAATATTATATATATATATATATATATATAAATATTTGCTTAAGTTGAAGTTAAAAACATAATTTTGAAGAAATAAAATAATATTAATAACATAAAACTTTTATTAAATATTAAATATTTTTTTATATAAATAAAAAAAATTGTTATAAGAAGCATAATTTTCCTATTTAGGCTTTTTCTAAATATGGGTTTTTTTTAATAAAATTAGTTAAATATATGTATTTTTTTAAAAAGTTCATTAACTTACAAATGAATTTTTGTGATTTCAAATAAAGGTTGATTCTATTCACACCTCCTGAGATTTAGTATAAATACATTTAATAATCATTGATTTCAAATTCATCGATTTCAAATTTATTAATTTGTATCACTATAAATTTATCTTATTTATAAAATTTATTTTAAAAATATTTTAAGTAGATGCGTTTAACAATTCTCGAAATATAAATGTTATTCTTTAAATGAAGTACATCTATAGGGATATTAATTGGTAAAATTTAAAATCAATGATGATTTAATATATATACACTACACCTCAAAGACCGTGAATGAAATTAACTATTCCAAAAAGTGTTTTGAAATAGTATTAGTAGAAATTAAAAAGTTGTATAAAGTTTATGAATTTAGGGTTGGATTGTTTCATTTTTGAGTTAAAAGAAGGAAGAAAAATATAGGGAGGTGGGGACAAAGGAAGAACAAATGGGGGGGGGTGTAGAAGTAGAACCCAGAGGGTGGCAGAGAGGGTTAACAATATGATCAACAAGTACAGGGTTCCTAATAACCACAAATGGTCCACTTGAGATTTTTGAAGACACAATATGGATGAAGTAGTTCCACATCTACCTTTAAATGTTTCCAAAAGCTTGTAACCCATCATTGACTTTAGACTTCAATCAATGCACCCACCCCTGTGTTTCAAACTTTGAATGAGCTTCTTCCCTTTTTATGAAGAAAGAAGAAAAAAAAGAGAAGGGGCTGTTTCAAAATTTTTGAAGGACAAGGACCCCACAAAAGAAAGCTGAAGGGATGAGAACTCTCTCCATGATCCATTCCAGTCAAGCCTCATGTTTTGAAGAAGCATATCACCAACTTGATATTCTCTCCACTCTTTTAAGGTTAAGGTCCTCTTTCACATTCATTCCACCAGCCCAAAAGTCTTTACACATGGTGTCACCATTTGTTTGTTTCCAAGGAAAATTTGGATGGTTCTTAAATATAGTTTGATCCATTTGTTAGAAAGAATGAATAATTGTTTTATTGAATAAAATGGACAGAAAATATGGACTAGAATGAAATTGTATTTATTCACAAAAAAATAAAAAGTTAGAAGAAAGTATTAAAACTTTTTCTAAAAAGTTCAATTAATTTTCTTGGTCTTCTTTTAATCTCTCTCTTCATGATTGATTCTAAATATTATTTGAGAAACATAAGAAATTAGGCAAAACTGTAGCAAAACTCAAGAGAAAAAATTGAAGGGTCACATCAAGAGTGGGAAAATTGGTCCTCCCAAAAATTCCCAAACAAATATAAGATGGGAATTGGGAGGAGTGAGGGAAATGGAAAAATGGGAGAGAAATGAAGAGGGGAAGTGGGTGGTCGGTGGGGGAGGAAATCGCAGAAAATGACTTGGGAGAGTGATGACAAATTTAGAGGAAGAAAAGAGACATCTGTATGAAAACCTCCACACCTAACACTTCTTTTCTTCTTTCTCTTCATGTACCAGCTGTACTACTACTCCTTCTCCCCCATTTCTATCTTTCAGCACCTCAATCATTTTTAAAGCCTGCAATTTATCGTTGGTAGTGGCTTCTCCACTTTGACTCAACATCACTCCCACTTTCCTTTTTTTTTTTTCTAGGATGATGGCTTGAAATATTTATTTAAAAAAAAAAAAATTATATATGCACTACAAAAAAAACACAATGGCTAAGTATGTCTCGATTAAACATCGAATATAAAATATCACAGTCATCTTTTATATAATATATAATATTACATTCTCGATATAAATCGATTTTGAAATAATTTATAATTTTTTGATTTATGTTCATAAAGTTTTTATAATATATTTAATGTTTTAAATTTTTTTTGGTAAAAACGTGGAAATATTTTAATGTAGGATTTAGTTCATACCAAATACCAAATGCAACTCATTTTAGACCTAAAATGTGAAAAATAATATTTAAACATTTATTCTTAGGGCCGGTCGGCTTGAGCAAAAACAACCAAATCTCACTTAAAGACAGGGAGGGAGGATAGGCGGTGCCGTCTTGGCATGACACGTGGAAACCATGGTCAAAGATTTACGCCAGTCAACCCATTCCCTATACGCACATACATATATATAAATATTTATTTGTTTGAAAGCAATAAAGAGAGAAGAGAGGTGGCTAAGTGGTCAAACCCTGACCAAAGGACATTCATATCATGCCCTTCACACCACAGGACATGGGCCCAATGACAAGGGCAACCCTCCATGTGAGTATGCCTCACTGCCCCTTAATTTCATGGTCCCACGTTAATAATACTTGATTATTGATAATATATTATGTTTTATTTTTGTATAATAATAGAATGTCTCGGACACATGCCCTTGGGGCCTTGCCTCGAATTCTTTTGGGAAGGGCCACAATTTTAATAATTAGGCATATGGGGCATAAGTGTAGGGTACCCCATGAAAGATGAGGCCTTTAACTTTTTGTCTAGGGCTTTGGACATTAATTTAGTTAAATGGATATTGTTAATTATTGGTTAATGGAGGGGAGAGGCGCATACTCTTGGGTTTGGAGCCCTTCAGCCATTTGGGTTGAGATTGTCATTTTATGGGTATGCCTCCATCATATAGGGTTATGAATTAAAAAAAAAAAATTGAAAATTCTTTGAAAATCAAAAAAATTATTTTCATAAAAGTACATTTTCAAATAAAATAACTCTCATTTCATATATTACAACACAATACCCGTAAATACCCTTAAATTTGTATATGGATTGTGATTGGTACTCATCCAACTCACATGAGAATAGTAAATGCATAAAATATGAATTATTTTCCCAACCCGTGAAAATAATTTTTTTGAGTTTGTAAATTTATACAATTTCCCCTCTAAAAAATTAAATAAAATTTTATATTTTAAAATTTTAATATGAAAGAAAAAAATATTATTTTTATTAAAAATATAAAATTTAATTTATTTAATAAAATTTTGCATTCTAAAAATCGTGACCTTTTAACCTGGGGAAAAAGCCAAAAAAAACCTACCCCAAATGAAAATATGGGTAAAAGAAAGAGATTTTGGTTCACAGGAAAAATGATATGCTTATGATTGAAATATTAATAAAATAAGGATAAAATGGCCGGTACGAGTCTCTGTGAGCATTAGGCAGTAGCAGGAGTTAAGGCCTAAAATGGTAGGGGCGTGTAGCCCTAAAAACGAAGGGCAGAGGTCACATTATAGAATTCTGAACCTCTACTGACATTATACTAATACACGACTATTCATTCATTGATTCACAGAAAGGAGGGCATTGGTTCATGTGTTTTCCAAAGTATCTTTGACTCTTTCCAGGACTCACTTCCATCATCTCCATCCCATCTCTTTTAAATAATCGCTAAAAACTCTGCGAGGAATTCAAACTCCTTATTTATTTACATATACTCTTTCCTTTTTGAATTTTGGTAAGTGGGTTAGGTGAAAATTACCAAGGCAATGCCGCGATTATCGCAAGTAATTTTGGGGTCCAAAATATTAAAGAAATTTTTTCTAGTACAAGTAGGAAAATGATTGTGATTGGTCAAGGATCCAATAGTGAATCTTCCTTTATCTTGACTTTGTAAAATATATAATAATAATAATTTTTTAAATAAAATAAATAATAATAATAATAATTGATTTTCTCATTTTAAGAGGAAAGCCCAAAAAAAGAAAAAAAAAGGGAAGAAGAAAAGGAAGATGGGAGGAGGGCAATCAATTAACTTAGGTTACACGTAAAAGGAAAGGGAAAGTCCAATTGCAGAGACATTATTTCAATAGAAAATCTTTTGATGAGTCGATGGAGAGGCAACCTTTGTAAAACTCCAACTACCCACTGCCATCTCTGTAAGGGTTTGTCATATCACTACTTCCTTCACTTGTAGTTTTGGTTTGTAAGGGTTTGTTTGGATGGAAAGTAACTTCAAGTTTGAGCTTAATGAGTAAAGAGAGGCTTGAGTTAGGAGGTATAGTAGCTTCCTTTTTTAAAGTATAGATAAAATTCAAACATGCGGACTTCACCTACCATCAATTATCAAATGAAAAGATAAAATCAAAATCAAAATCATGAATAGGTGGTATGGAATAAATAAATAAATAATTCAAATTTTCATGCCGTTATATAAAAATAATTCAAATATCATGCATGAAAATAGTACTTTTACATAATCAAATATAATACTTAAAAATATCAAAGGTAGTATTTGATGTTGAATGATCAAATGTGGTATTTTGATCCAAAAAATATATATATAAAATATTAATTATTTTTAGATAAATGTTTAAAATTTATATTTTTATTTTATGATTTCTTTTTTCTTACGAGTATATTAAACACATTTTTCTATTTTAAAAAAAATACACTATAAATCAAGTTTGATTGGGGACTGAAATATTTTTAATAAGTTTTTTATGTTTTTAAATGTAATCTTTATATATAATGTTTTGTTTTTAATTATTTTCATATTGATATAATTATTTTTTAAAAATCGTACTTAAAAAATAAGCAAAAATAATTAAAAGTAATTAAAAGATGTTATTTAGAAAAAAATCATATTTTTTATTTTTAAAAATAAAAGAATATTATTTATTTAACACTGAGGAAGAATGTGAAATTTAATGTCAGGAGGGGTGAAGTATAGGCTTTTTAAAACATTAAAGTCATAAAAGGTCATGTTCAAAAGACGCAGGCTCATATGAATCATTCTCCCCCTCCCCCCACCCCCAAGAAAACGCCCATTGTTGACTTTAAACTAGAAGAAAAACTCAATTCTCTTGGGTCCAGTTCCCTTTAATTTCAGAGGCTTTCAACCCAACTTCATCCCCTCCCCAAACCATCTTCAAACTTCGACCATTCAACTCAACTTCAATTTAGGTTGAATGCTTAGTATTCATAAATTCATGGATGGTTTCAAATGTCACACCCACATTCACCCATGGACTCTCATTCATAAATTGAATGAGACATTGTAGGTAATTTGGGAGACCCAAAAGATAAAGGAGGTCATAAAGTGGAATACCCAAATCAGAATAAAGTTACCAAACTTTTTTCTCATTATCATGGTCATTTAATCATAATTTCTCTCAAAGTATAGCAGTATAGCCCATTTGATTCACTCTCTGTAATGACTTAAGTTGAATCAGTCAACATTATTACAACTCAAAATCAGAAAAATAAGTAAATTACTGAAAAATAATTGTGAAACAGTTGATGGGGGTACTGCACTGGTCAAATTGCATTGGTTTGAAAGCAAAAACTCAAAACCCCAGAAGAAGAAACAAAAAAAAAAATCATCATTTGGGGTCTGGGTTGTGGCAGGGACCACTGGTACTAAAAGGGCAGTTTGTAAAATATTAAGGTCTCATTATCACTGGTGATTAAAGCAAATTTTTGGATTCTTAAAGCAAAAACATGAGTTCATACTGATCGACCGTGTGATTTGCTTTCCATTTGTACAGATTTCTTAAGGGTGGGGTGTTTTTTGATTGATTGATTGAGTGATTGATGGATAGATAATGACCCATTTACCTTTTACACACATCCTTTGCATGGCAAATTGAAATTCCACTTTTCATCATGCCACTGTTCAGCAGTCGGGTACAAGTGATTTCAATTTTTGTTTTGATTTATTTGAGTTGAATGGAAACAGAAACAAAAACAAAAACACCCAAAAAACAAAGCAAAAGCAGATTATGCAGGGAGGAGATCGGTTTAAAATCGGGAATTCCTCGGTGGGGGAGAGATTGCCGACCTGATGCTGCAGTACTGGGAGGTGCAGTGACCCACCCAGATCTCGCCACGTCATATAGGACCCATGGGGTTTGACTGAGAAGATGACATGGCGGTAAATGAGTGGGGCAGTGCAGGGGAACACAAAGTGTGGATCACGATCCAGCTTAGCTCCTGTCGGCTACAAAATACACCAACCCAGTCTCAGATTTTTCCATATTCTGCAATTGCTGCATTCTAGAGAGAGAAAGAGAGTCTCCAGAGAGAGAGAGTGCTCTAATGGAGTACGAGAGGATACACAAAGTTCAGGTATGCTCACATTTGCACCACAGTGAGACACCCATATGTTGTTTTTTCTTGTTTTTCTATGTTGATGGACCTGTTGATCTTGTGCTTCCTCTTTTCTGCATATGGGTTCTGCAGATTTTTGTTCTACTTTTCTGTTTTCTGAAATGGGTCTGTGAATGTGAGCTTGAACAATAATTTGTTTCTGTTTCCAATCATACTTGGTTTTAGGCTTTTGGTTTGATATTGAGTTCTAAAAAGATTGATTTTCATTTCCTCTTTCCCTCCCTGTTTTTTTAAAATAAAAATGTGAATACCCGTTTGGTTATTCATTGAAATTTCCAATGGGGCTTTGCAGATTGTTGGGTTTGGTTTCAATCAGAGATTTTTCTTCTCAAATTCCACTAAAAAGTTAAAAACTTTTTGGGGGGAAATCTTCTAGCTGGGTTGTGATTTTAATTCTTTTTGTTTTCTTTGAAACTTTTTTTAAGTAGATTATAGTTCTGAGGTCAAATCTTGATTTTTTTTGTTTCTTCTCTTTCATGCAGACCGGTATAATTTCTCCAAGTAAATTGAGGATGAAGCTTATGGGACCTCACCACCAGAGGAAAAAGGATGGATCGAATAGTAACTCTTCAAGAACATCCCCTTCCAAGCTTGAGGATTCAGAGTTTGTGAAGAACAGCTTATTAGCCCTTGAAGACGAAGGTCTGTGACTCCCCTGCATCTTCATTTTTATAGCTTTCCCACATCAATACAAGCTGTTTATTGTTGTCACTTATTGACTAGTAGCTGGTTTTTTATGCCCTAAACTGCTTTATGACGCATGCCCTTTGTTGCAGCTTCAAGCTTAGAAGTTTCATCAGTAAAATTACCTGGAAACGTGATGCCGGATTTGGCTCAAGGTGATCAAATCTCTTGCCAGCCAAAGGAGAGCTTGCCAAGGGAAAACGGCAGTGTGGGTCGGGTTAAAACTCAGCAATACTCAAAGTGTGATACTGGTAATTCAAGTACAATTCACCCAGTGAGATCTCTAGAAGAGGAAAATCTTGACTATGACAGTAATGCTAGTTCCTCTAGCTTTGAGTTTCATAAAGAGAGATCGCTTCACAATTCCGTGTCAAGATCGCTGTCGAGGCCTATGCCATCTAAGTGGAATGATGCAGAGAAATGGATAATGAATAGGCAAAATGCACAAGCTAATTATACTAAAAAGAATGTGTTACAGAGTCAAGCAAATCGATTGGCTGGGGCAAATATGGTGAGGGTTGCTCCTGAGTCAGCGAGCACCGATCACAAGTTATCGGTTAAGCGGGTCGACTTCTGCCAACCTGCAGCACAAATGGGGTTGGAGAAGTTCTCTTTTGTCCCTAATGGGGCTCACCCCATTTCAGCTCAAGCAAATGGAGGCAATGCATTAATTGATTTGTGTCAAACTAAGGATTTAAAGGAAGTCGATCCCAGGGAGTTGTCTTGTTTAAAAGGCCCACCAGAAGACACAACAGGTAAAGTTGTATCCTCATTGTGCTTCTCTTGATTGTTTGTTGATCATCAAAAGACTATTCAGTTGTTTATAGCAGAAGGAATTCATTCTTTTACCACATTTATGAACTAAGTATAGTTCATATCACTCCATACTTGCCCATTCACGGATTTATGGAATTGTTAATTATTAACACTCATCAGGAGGGTGGAAGGGAAAGAAGCTTTTCTACCCGGATCTGCTTCACAAAATGCAAAGGATCGTGGAACCAAATAATGGATCCTGGTTTTTTGGCCCCTTCATTTATTTAACCTGTAAATTTCTAGATATGTTACATATTGATTTTGAATTAAAATAGAATCTAAAATTGTTTTTTTCAATATCTTTTCTAAGAGTTTCAATGTGCTATTCTATCTTCTGTGCTTTAGTATAGATGCCTTGATCAATTAGATTTTCCTTGAATTTCTTTTTATCTATGTCCTGAACTTGATGAATTGGTGATTAAATAATGCAGGTTTTTCTGCCATAAGAGCGGTTTCAATGAGAGACATGGGAACAGAAATGACCCCTATTCCAAGTCAAGACCCTTCAAGGACTGCTACCCCTGTTGGAGCAACAACCCCGCTCCGCAGTCCAACTTCTTCACTACCATCTACTCCGCGAAGAGCTGGTGCACCGGCGCCTACACCTGCAGAGCACATGACCGATGATGAATCACGGGACTACCGAAACAGAGAACTGTCAGAAGAAGAATTGAAGCTCAAGACAAGGAAAGAGATTGTAGCTCTTGGTGTCCAACTTGGGAAAATGAATATTGCTGCCTGGGCAAGTAAAGATGAGAAGGAGAAAAGTGCTCAATCAGGTGAAACCCATGATCTGGAAGACCATGAACGGATTGAATATGAAAGAAGGGCAGCTGCATGGGAGGAAGCTGAAAAATCTAAACATGCTGCGAGGTTTGTTCTCCTAAACCACACTCTAAACCAGTTCCCTTGTGTAGATTAAAGGAGTTTTTTTTTCCTGTCTTCATGAAGATTCTAACAAAGGGTTACTAATAATCTCAGATATAAGCGTGAAGAGATCAAAATCCAAGCTTGGGAAAGTCAGCAAAAGGCAAAGCTGGAAGCAGAGATGCGAAGAATAGAGGTATTGTACTTCATCATTGCGCTTGAAACATGAGAGTGGAGTCTTGTTGTAATGGACTGGTTTAAATTGTTAACTTGGGATGTCTTTCGAACCCCAAAGAGAAAGAGTATCTAATAAATATCGAAGCATTCAGTAGTGATGATGAGTTTACTTAATTTATCCACCCTACAAACACAAAATCTTCATGCTTGATCGAGTGTATTTGAGATTCGAGCTGGTTTACTGAACAAAAACCAGGCATTACATTCAATTTGGTCAATCTTCTTTTACTTGACGATAATGTAACATGCAACATCTTTCAGGCCCAAGTTGAACAAATGAGGGCTCATGCTCAAGCAAAGATGGTGAAGAAGATTGCCATGGCAAGGCAAAGGTCGGAAGAAAAAAGGGCTGCTGCTGAAGCCAATAGAAATCGGGAGGCAGAAAAAACTTCAGCTCAAGCAGAATATATTCGCCAAACAGGTCGGATTCCAACATCCCAATTTGTATGTTGTGGTTGGTTGTGATGAAATTGGAAAATAATGCACAAAAAGGAATTTCTTCTCCATACCATCACACTCTGCTTTGGATTTCTTTGTTTCATGGGAGGTGTGCTGTTACATTATTCAATCCTGTATTTATCGAGCAACTTCAGTGTGTAAGTTGTTACATGAAGTGATCTGTGCGATTGATGCACCTAAGATGAACTTAACTAAAAGAGTTGACAGATAAAATCACAAATCTCCTCCATTATGAAGGAAATATGAGTTTGTAACAATTTTCAATTTTTTTATATCAATAATTTAATCAATCAACAAGAAAATCACTCACAAAGTCTTTGAGAAACTTTTGCAAATACAAAAATCATGTGCACACAAGGGCAAATAAATTCCCTAAATATGAAAGAAATTTAGACATTTTTACTTGATTCGATTCGATGTGCTTACTCCAAAGGTCTTATGCTAGTCTAGCATCTACATAAGTTTTTTCAAGTTCTTGACACAGTACCTTGTGCTCTTTTGTGGAGCGGATATCCCTACCTCCTATCGAGTCTAACGATGCACCTTGCCTTTCCACTAAATGGACTTTTAAGAATGCTCTTGAAAGATTGGAGGGTTAAAATACTAGTGAAAAGAGATTATTATCAATTCTTATGTCATTTTTTGTAGTTTAGAAATTTAGCTTTTATATGAAAACCTCACATGGATATTCATAGTAGGTTTAGAAATTTTAAAATTGCCAAAAAAAAAAATCCAACAAAAATGAGGAAAACAAGCTTAATAATCAAAGGAGAGTAGCAATGTTTGAAATTAATAATTATTGATAAAACCCTTAAAAGGTATGATGTGTGGATTTGGTGCGATAATGGAACAAAATTGCCAATATAATCTAACAAGTAAAAAATCTCCCATTTTGACAATTTTATGACAAAACAAAGATTACAACAAGGCCTCCTGCCTCTCAAAAAATAACCTTGCTAAATCTTAATCTAAAGTAACATTAACCATCATGCACTGCAATACTTTCATCAACAAACCTATTATCTACACACTCAAATACCAAACCTATGAAAAGCAATGTGTGGTAAAAATGTAAATAAAACATGTGAATAACTAAATATCACCAAATATAGATGATGTTATTCTTCTTTTTTGTCATAAAAAATGACAAAGTATATATATATATATATATATAGATGTATGTTGTATATGTATATGTATGTATATACGTATGTATGAACAAACAAACATCCAAAGAGCATTAGAAAGTATGAATCAAAATACGAAAAGTTAAGTACCAAAATATATTTAGAAAAAAAAAATCACTCTCCCAAAATCGAATACATCAAATTCTAGAGATCTATGTTAATAGGTGGGAATAAATGACTATAATTCTCTGTTTTAATTAAAATACTAAAGTCTAAATATGTGATAACCCTAACAAAGAAAAAATCAAAGATAAAGTTATCACTACTTTGTAGTATTTCAGGTTATCACTCTCTTTGATTGACCTATAGTACTTATCAAAATTAAGCAAATGTGATTGCTTATTATTCCATTTCCTAAATATAAAAGAATTAAAAATTAAAATGAATGTAGAGTTAATGAAGCGAAGTTAATTAACTAATAAAATGATTATTAGTTTTTATTTCAATTTAACTCAAAATTGGGGGTCCACATTCCAACTTCGTGTATAAGGCCTCGTGTGAAACAAAGGTATTAGGTTAGATTGATCTTAAGATATTTAGAATTTATGGTCAATTGAGATCAATCGGGTTTTATTCAATACTTGAATTACCATCTAGATGAATGGATTTGAAATCTGACTTTTGGTCTAAGTCTTTAGGTTTATACTACTATATGCAAATTCACCTTAATTGACCAGTAATCAATTAATAATAGCAAGAATCAAGATAACCAGTGATCAAGATTTAGCAAGAATCACTAGTATCTAGTAATAGACTATTACATCATCTCCTAGTTGAAACTAATATTAAAGAGTATCTCTATTTTCATTTATTATGCTTCAACCTTTTATTTATTCCACTTTTAATTCAATACTTATTATTTTTCTATGCTCTAACACTAGGTTTTTATGTTTCACACTCCAAAATAACCTTGTATCCTCTTATGGGTATGTTATAACATACACAATCTATAAAAGAAGGTAAAAGATCCATTTGTGAATTAAAATGAATAAAAAAACAATGTTCCAATTAATAATAATGTGAAGAATAACCAATTGAGAAATCCCAATGTCTTCCTATCTCCAAAAAATAAAAATAAAAAAATCTAAAAACCTTAAGAATTGAGTTTTTATAGTCAAGGTAAAAAACTTAACACAAGACATGTTTCTATTGGCCACTTATCCCCAAACATTACGTAAATGTTACTAGAAAATTATAAAATTATAATTTTCAAACATTTAGGGTCCACTTGGAATTAGAAAAGTGCCAAAATTTGCAAACCTTGAAGGGTTACAACTTATTTTGAATTTGACAAGCCACTAGTTGAAATTATGAGTTATGGAAAATGGGTATTAAGATAACATTCTTGAATGACTATCTTGATGAGAGTATCTATATGATGTACTTAGACAATTTCATGGCAAAGGGTCAGAAGCATCTAATATACAAGTTACATAAATCTATTTATGGATTAATACAAATATCATGCTCATAGAAGTATTTCGATAAGGAAATTAAGATCCTTGATTTTTATCAAAACACGGATGAGCACTGTGTGTACAAGAAGGTATAAGGAAGCATGGTGTGTTTTAGGTCTAGTACATAGAAGACAATCTACTTACTAAGAATGATGTAATGTTGTTGTCATTAATCAAGATTAGTCCAATTCAAGAGCAAAGCATTAGATAGATGTCAAACATATACTCAAGTATCTTAGGAGAATGAAAGCTTATTTGTTTATACCCTTTGGGTTATAGGAATTCAAACTTTTAGTTTGATAAAAACTCTCATAGGCATATTTTTAAGCATGTATATACCCTAAGTAGTATTCTAAAGTAATAAAGGAAGTCGTTTGGCTTAGGAAGTTCCTAATGGAACTTGGGCTAGTTCCCTTGACTGCATCACCTATGATGTTGTTTGTGATAACAATGGGACAATGAGACAGTCTAAATAACCAAGAACCACTCAAAAGGTAAACACATAGAGAGGAAGTTTTACTTGATTCATAAGATAGTTTTAGAGCAAATATGAAAATATCAATTTTGATGGATATATCAATAACTTGATTTTACAAATATATCGGGATATATCAAGAAATATTTGTGGATATTTTGATACAAAATATCAGTAAGACAAAAATTAATAAAAACTCATAGAAATGTTAGAAAATTTTCAATAAATGATAAAATAAGCAACAATACACATTAAAATTATTTTGTTAAAGCAATTTGATAATAAATTTGTAACACTAGGCAAAAATATACACAATTTGAAAACAATTACTTTGGATATATTGAATGATATAATATATATATATATATATATATATATATATATATATATATATATATATATATATATATATATTATTTAAAAACATTAATTGTTTTATTCATCATTTTTTATTTATCTTATATTATTTAGTATACAAATAAAATAATTAAAATCAACTTATTTATAATAGTTTTATTTTAATTAACACACACATATATAGGTAAATTTCTAACATTAAAACTCACTTGGTCCAATGGTAGGGATCCAACATTTCACTCAAAAGACCTAGGTTTGATTCTTGCATGTAGAGAGGGACGTTTATTTTTCTTAATTCATAGATTTGAGAAACATATCCCACATAAAAAAAAGTGTAACACAAAAATGCTCTATTTTATCATGTGGTTGCCTAACTATTACAATGTAGTAGCACATGGGTTAGGTGTGTTAGGTGAGACAAAGAAAGGTGACCTTTGGGTCAAGCCCATACTTTTGGCATTTAAAAATAGGGAAAATTCAGCAATGCTAATGTAGTACTTCAAAAAATCAACAATAAATTCAAAACATCGACAAAATATCAATATTTCATTGATAAATCAATAATAAACAAGGAAAAAAATTCAAAATTTCACCCACTCGACATATCCATCATACTTATCATGTCAAGGTGGATTAATAGACGATAAATCAACAAAATATTGTTGATATTTCACTACACTTTCAATCTTAGTTCAGAGAAGTGATGTGACTTAAGGAGCATATTTTTTCTACAGTGCCTAATCTATTTTTAGGATTAGTAAGAGTTTGTTGAGATAAAACCCTTAAAAGCATTATATGATGTAGTAAACAAGATTTTAGTTTTCATTATTCTATCTTTAATTGCATTAAGATTTATTCGAGCATTCGAGTCAACATCACTTGCATTGTACATGACATAGGTGCATTGGAGTTGCATAGGAAATCCAAGTCGTGGGTTTCTTACAAGTTGATGAGATGTTCATAACTAGTTCATGCAATTAGGCAATTTATCAAAGGTTATAATGCAATACCTCCTAATTTGAGGGATGACTTGTCTTGGTAATCAAAATGAATTTCTCAATATAGTGAGTGCACTAGTGTGTATGGTTACACATTTGACAGAACCTACAGTGAATCATGATATTGCCTATCGAGTAGTTATGATTTCACCAAGCTATTATACTACATAGACTCTCAACCTTGTGAGACTAGTAAGTTAGTGATGATTTCTTCAATGGCTTTGACTTATAAACGAGTGACTGCATATCTCTGTTATAATTAAAAATATTAAAGCCTAAATATGTGATAATCCTAACTAAAATAAACTAGAGATAGGATTATCATGGCTTTGTAGCATTTTAGGTTATCATCCTCTAAGATTAGCACTAATGTGTTTATTTGTTTTTAAATTAGAAAGATTAATTATTTTCTAAAGGTAATAAAACCTAATTAAAATAAATAAAAATAAAATATGGATAAGTATTTCCTAAAATATTTAATGAATAGATAGAACAAAAGAAAGTGCATTAGAGAATTCACAATTTAATGTTGAATCCTTAAAGAGAAAGCATTATAAAATCTAGGATTTAGGATCAAAGCTAGTCTAAGATCAAATTAAATCTTATAGCCAATATTGCATCCAGAACTTAGATTTTTATTTTTGAAAGCAAATCTCTTAAAATAAATTAAATATGATGGTTAATTTTGGTTTTGAGTTTTATTTAATTAAAAGCTTATATCTATCTCTTAGATTTGATCCTTAGATTCATTAGCAGTAAAATCAAATTTAGGTAACTAGTAATCAAGATCTTCCCCAAAATCACTAGTACCTTAATAAGAATCATCTATTTTAGTTCATTTTAGATAGGGTACCTTATCTAAGGTAGGAATCCTATTTACCTTGTTTAAGGTGAACTAATGTCTATGATTTATTCCTATCAATTCAAATATGAAAACTTAAACAAACCTAATCAATACATTATCATTTTTTTGCTGCTCCTTTAGATTCTACACCTTCATATTCGCATCTCTAGAACTCATAAAATTAGCTAAACATGGTGGAGGATTTCTCTTCACAACCTATGTTTGGTTGCCAAGAAAGTAAAATAGAAAATAAATAAAAACCTCAAACGTTATTGAATAATTTCAAGATAAGAAATCAATCCTTGTCCCTCAATTTCATCTCTTTCTCAAAACCTAAAAAGAATTGAGTTTAAATAGTAAAAATAACTAACCATAAACACATGGCATAACCTCTTTCATAAAAAAATATTAAAAAATAATTAAAGATATCTCAAAAATCATAAAATTCTTGAATCTTAAGCTTATTAGACTCTTCTTAGGGCATGGAAGGCTTAAGAATTAAAGGAAAGCTTGGAGGGGCTTGGTTCGTGTTTAGGTAGCTAAATTCATAATTTGGATATTCAATTCAAAAAATTTTAACTTAGCTTCTAAACTCAATTTGAAATTCTCTTGAATTTTGAATTTAGTTTCTATTTATTTTGCACAATTGCTTCAAATGGTCATATCTTCTTCGTTTCAACTCTAATTTATGTAACTTTTAAAGTGTCAAACTTTGACTTCTTGGGTTTTGAAAATATATATAGCTTGCTTTAAAATGCTTCCAGAAAGTGACCCAAATTTCAGTGCAAAGTCAAGTGTGCTACAATTGCTTTTGTTTCAATTGAATCTTGATTTGAACTTGAAAATGTGACCTTAAAACTTCTTCCTTTATGGTTTCTTTCTCTTTACCTCTCTCTGTAACATTCATTGTTAGTATTTAATTTTCATGACTCACTCATTTCTCCCTTACTTGGACTCTCATCATGTTTCTCAAGTCACAAGTCTTTCATTAGGCATATTTGACAATTTCCCCTTCCTTGGTTGAATTTGACTCTTGTAATTTGTGTCTTTTTCCTAACTTAAACTTGAAATTAAACTAAAAATATATGTTAGTGCCATAACTAGGGCCTTAGCACCAAGTCAAGTTAATTTAGATTACTTCAACCTTTTATATTTTATAAATCATATCATATATGTGTTATTAGATCGCACATTTTGGCTTCAATCAATATGACCCTAAGGTGGTCATATATTCTATATAAATTGGATCACTGTTGATTAAGGCTAGTGATAATAGGTGTTCTCGATATGGGTATCAAGATATCTCATGGTTTGAGATAATGTGTTCCCTTGAATGATCTTAAGGAGTTACAATCATGAAGTCCATGGCATCACAATAATTTCATTAGTGAAATTTGACATATGACCTTAGTGAATTAGAGTATGTCAATTAATCACACAATAAAAAGATTTCAAATTCAATTATTGTAAAGGTAATCTTGAGAGGTTGATAATATTTATCTCATTAGATTACAAACATTGGTTCATTGAGAGTTTGCATACAATGGGTAATAGGTCACAAATTGAAGAAATTGAATAAATTGAATTTAATCAATTTTTATCTTAATGCAATGGCAAAGGATACTGGAGTGCAATTGACTTTCTTTAGTGAAATGTTGAGTTATCATAATTAGATTATGATGAAGTCGATATTTTTCTGAGTGTCAATGGTCCTCATTCAAACTCATATTCTTTGTTAGCACAAAGTTTTCAAGGAATTTATATAAAATTAATCATTTATGTGCATAAGAGTGTTTTGGTAAAATTATAAAGTTGCATAGGATTTTATGACTAATTAATTTTGGTTTTTCTGGATATCAAAGCCTAAGTTAGGTCAAAGTCACTTAAACTTATAGGAATGTCTATATAAACCCTATGAGTTTTAGGATTAGACAGTAACTTTTTAGACTATTGGTCTTCTAGATACCTAGCCTCCTCCTTTCGCTCCTCTTAAGGTGTGTAGCCATTCTACACATGCCAAGGACCCAAGAAAGATTCATTGAAATGGAAGATTATTAGGTTTCAAGATCTCTTTTGTCAAAGGATTTGGGTTTGGGAACAATCAACCCCTAAGTATGATTTTCAACATACCTTTTGGGGCCAAAATTTTGATTTTTATTGCTTTTATTACACTTAAGATCTTAGATGCATGCACCCCAAAGTTTAAACAAATATCAAACCCCCAACAAAGGACACATAAAGGAGTGTAGGAAATGAAGAAATGAGGTGTTGGTGTGCCTTTTATGATAAGGATGTTCAAATGCCCTAGTTAGGAGGTTTGAAAGGCCTATGCATCTTTTCAATGTTCAAATACTCCATATATAACATATGAACACCTTATTCACTTTTTGTGCAAAAATTAGCTTTTGCATTATTTTCAAGCATTTGAAGCAAGCATTCAACATCCAAAATGCCTATAATAATGCAAATTAAGGTCCTAAAATTATTCTAACCAAAACATTTTATGAAAAAAATTCCAAAAAACAAAAACAAATAAAAACCTTGAAATAAAAGCAATGTTTCTAGGATTATGATTTTCATAAAATTATTCAGTAACAATCAACAATCTGATAATGTTTTGACATGGAAAATTGTTCATAAAGTTGCAAAGTAAATCACATTAATCTAATGTCTACAAATTAATTTATAGTTTTTCAAGTTTAAAGTCTATCGTATGTAGTAATGGTAAAATTCAATTCTAGAATTAGAGATATTACTTGATATTTGAATTCTTCAATTCATCAAACTTCAATGTTTCAATGAATTAATCCAAGATCAAGGAATGTAAGAACATTCAATTTGATATTATTCAGTTGAATTTTTGCTTAACCCAACTTAATTTGAGGAAGCCATTTAAGAATTTTCCTTTCCCACAAGTTAAATTATTTTCAATAAGGTAGCTTGGATATAGAATGAAAATTACCTTTTATCTATAAGTGCTTATTCCACCATTAGGACATTTCCAAAATTACAAATGATGGCTTTCATGCTTGGTTTAAAGATCTAAATTTAAGATTTGGTTGATATAGCTTTTTCACTTCACGAAATTTAATTGAACATTAGTTTAGATCATTTGAATAAATCAAACATGTTCAACACTTTTAGGACACTTGGACTCATTTTGAAAAAAAAAAAAAATCAATTTTAATAAAAAAAACAAAAAAATACATAAGTAGGTTTTTCTAGCTTAAGAATATCCCAATACAAAATCACAATATGAAATCATCAAGATAATCTTTGCTCAACAATATCATACTATAGATCAATTAAAATGATTCAAATTATAAAAGTTAGAAAAAAGTTAACCATATTAAGCATTTCAAAGCACGGAACATAATTGAAAAATTTTAAGAAAATGATCTAGAAAGTAAATCACATGATATAATTGAAAATTTTTATGAAAACAATAATCTAGAAAGTATTCTCCTTTTCCAAAGTTATAAACATAGAATCTAGAACCTCCTAGATAATTCTCCCCCTAAGCTCCAGGTCCTAGAATCTAGAATATTCAAATCTTAATCTAGGAAAAAACCCAAAGATTTTCAAGGAGATGAAATTCCAAAAGAATCTAAAGAAGTGGACTTAGAGCTCACTAAGCTTTGTATGTTGAGGTACAACTATGTCCTTTTCTCTAATCCAAATTTAAGGTATATTTCTTGGACTCTTTCCCTTGCTAGTGTGAGACATATCCTCATTCCTAGTATTCAAAATCTTATTTCTATGGTAATTGACTCACTAACTAGCTTATTTACATGAGACTTATACTTTTCAAAAAGCATATTGTAACACTTACTTTGATGGTGTCTTGGTTTATTACAAAGAGCATTTAGGCGTTTGTGTAGAAAAAGGTTTCTTGGAAGAGAAACTTTTGATAGGTTTCACAATAGTAGCTTTTTTTTTTTACTTCTATAATCTCAAACTTGATAACCTAGACTACAATTATGAATTCACTAAGTATGACAGGACTACACATAGTTTTAGGCCTAAAGAGCTTTATACATTTAGCACCTATACAATTACTTATCATCATCAACTCGTCGTGCCTTATACTCCTTGGCAAATATCTGAATTCCTTGCTAAGCTTATCATATCAATGCATCTTGTCCTGCCATTGGAAGGACTTCAAAGAATGTTTTTGAAAACTCTTGAGAGTTAACAGTATTAGAGTCGTAGAGAGATGACTGTCAATTTTCATATCATTCCCACGAGTGTCTACATAGTTTATCTTATAAAGAACTAGTTCTTTATCGACTAGGAAGATTTGAGTAAATAAAAAACAAAAGAAAAAGCTTGAGAATGAGTGAAATGAAGCCTTGGGCCTCATCTGAGCTTTGCAAAACACCTTGTACATCATCCCCCTCAAAACTCTATGGAGATTGTAAAATGATAGGGTCTGATGCAAAAGCCCTCTTCAAATCATTTTATATCTCTTCATTGATGTTCTAGTAGCTAGTCACCGTTCCCAAATACTACCACATTGATGTTCTAGTAGACTGATGCAGCACAGCCCATGCTACAAGATGCTTTCTTACACAAATTTCTAAGTAACTGTATTGAATTGATTAGTTGAACATTGATCCGGTTTCTTCTAGTTGTTGGTTCATGATTGAATGCTGCTACTCCTTTTAATTCATTGATTTAAACTTAGGAAACTAGGAACATCTACTAAGATACTCAGATCTGGGTGGGCCGATTTTCTCCAAATTTTGAACTAACTCCTCCATGCTTGCTTTTCACGTCATCGCTCTATTCCCCTTGGAATTTCAATATCCTTTACCACCAAATTGCCACCTTCTCGGCGGGAAATGTGTGGCCCAAACACAATCATAATAAAGGTGGAGATTTTCAAAGCTCTCTCTCTCTCTCTTCTCTTCCAGTGAGTTGCAGTAAAAGATATGGAAAGTAGCCACAAGATATGCTTTGGTGGAAGCTTTTCAAGGGGACTGTCAAACTGTGTGCATGTGCATGCATTGAAATACACCAAAGTGAGGGGAGCCTAGTCTCAGCCTTCACTGCAGCTTTCCAAAACTAGACCACCTTTAGTTCTGCCTCAGCCCATGAAGCTTCCAAAATTGGGTCAGTACAAAGTTCAGCCCACCATCATCACAGTTGGTCCAACAGCCAACTGTGTATTAAATGATGAACTAGGGTACTAGATCCCAAAATGGTTATTATGCTTATAAAGCAGTCCTTCAACATGGTTCTCTCTGAAACTTGGTAACAATTTACTGCCTCTCTTCCTGTTCATCTCACTGATGTCTAGAACCCTGGCAAAACCTATCAAATTGTGAACTCCTGTTTATGAAAAAATAGTCTTTCTCTGCTAAATTAAAACTAGAATTTCCTCTAATGGTGCTCTTGGGTGCCTCTGTTATTAATTCCACTTGAAAACCAGAAAAAAGTTTATAATATCATGCTCTTTTTCTCAAATGCACCTGAAGATTACCTAGTACTAAACCTTTATATCTTAATTGAAACACAGAGAGAGGATTCCCCATTCCCCTAGAATGGTTATATTATGCTCTAATCCATGTGCACTCACTACTGTTGCAAGTGCTTTATATTTGGCAACAAACTTAGAATTCTGTTAGAAGCAAATTTTATTAAGAAACTGCTTACCTTAGTTTGGAATTGTTTTTCTTTTCTATTTGGCTTCCCTACACTTTCTGTCACATAATCTAAGATCCCTTTAAGACTAGTTAAATTAAGATTAGTGTTGGGAGTGTTTTTTGATTTGTCACCAACGTTTACAACTGTTTATTACATTTGGCATACCACTACCTAAGTCAGACCATCAAGAAACCAATCAGATTTGGATCAGGCATGACACCTCCAGTTCAAGTGTTCTTTTAATATACCCTTAATGCAGATTCTGACTAGGTACCTAACCTTAATGTTGGATAGGTTTTCGTATTTGGACTAAGCCCTCCTCCAACACACAAAGAAGGAAGCATTAATCATATTAGGCTCCTAACATCTGCGGCCTTGGGATGCCGACAATAAAGTCGCCACCTGAATAGTTAGTACCCATTGAAGGGATCCCACATATGCGAATCCTACTAAGAATGAGTAATGTAGTCAAAACTCCCAAGTTAAGCATCCAAGGCGATGATTAGGACACAAACTGGCCAAATAATGAAAGGCATCTTGCACATGTAAATAACATGGCCAACCCTCATTGTGGGCATGTTGTGGTTGACAGAGAATGGGGTCAAATTCAATCAATTGCGGATGTATGAAAGTTCCAGGAAAAAGGAGCCATCCCTCCTTTCCCCTTCCCCCCTCTTCTTCCCACTCAATATAAATGGGGTTGGGGTTGTTGGACTGTCAACCCAACCTTTTAATGGTACTATTATTGTTGATAGTGCCCTACCTTGTCATCATTCCATCCCTCAGAGGAAGTCCTATCACTGCCCCAGCCCCACGATACACACACATCCAACTCATTATACCTTCAATCCCACCTTTATCCCCACAAGTGAAAAGGAGCCTGATTAAAATCTCCCCCCTACTCAAAATTGATCCAAAAAGCACCCTCAAGAAACCACAATAACGTTTATAGAAATTAGACCATAAGTTTATGCGCAGAGGGGGCCAAAAGGACGGAAAAAGGACGGAACGTGGCTTGCATGTCGAATCTACCGACAGCATGTGGGGGCCCTTACTGCGGTTAGGACGTTGGGGCATCCTAGTGAAATGGACTTTGATTCCATCCTCCTTTGACGCATCCATCCACCCGAATGGAGCCACAGCAGAAAAGAGAGTCATGGCCCCAAATGATGGTTAAAACCTGCTGTCATTTCAATGAATCCTAGAATTACACTCTTAGACCAAAGTACTATAACTACAAAAGCAAGCCCTTTCAAAAGGGCATTGCATAGCACAACGGAATCATTTCATTCCCCTAGGGATATCCAAACACCCCCCCTGCCTGCTTCAACCAAGCCTACAAAACTTTGGGGTCTCTTTCTGTTTCCTCCCCCCACCCCATACATACAACCTAATCCTGAGCTTGGCCCTCGGCTTGACTCCTATCCAACCCTTAAGTTGCTGATGGGACTTGACTCAAATCATTGATCCCACATGAGGTATGGAGTCCACAATAAAGCAACATATTTCTCACATGGGAGGAACCCCATATTGCCTTGTCAACTAAGATAAATCTCTAGCACAATGAAAGAAACAAAGATGGTACGTTATATAAAGACAAGTGTGAGGATGAATCATCATGTTTAACAGTCTGGTGAACCCAAGGAACTGGGAGTTGAGGTATATGGTAAACAAAAATGGAAGCTAGTCTGCATCAAAAGACACAGAATCAAAAACTACATTTGAACATGCATACATCTATGAATGTATATGTATTCATGTATATATGGATCATTAAGAAACCTTGTGGCAACCTGCATTCTAAGATATCATACATTACTACTAGGAAATGATAGTGAAACTTATTTTCAAGTACTCTGATTTTCAAAGGTGCCCTACAGCTTGTTGCTATTGGCAAAAAGAGGAAAATGGAGTTTTCACATAACCATTAGCAACCAATAATGTTTACGTAACAGAAATATATAATAAATAAAAAAATTCAGGTATGCGAATCGACAGCTATACTTGGGAATACAGATAGCACTGATAAGACAGGAAAGGTGGCATTTAAATGAATTGGCAGAGACAACATGGTAACTGAGAACCTAACAGGGCAGAAGCCATTTCACATTAAATGGAAGTGCAAAAAAGTTGCTCCACTATATCTCGCTAATAGACTATGACCCATCACGTGGATTGGAATCTTTGAAAAAGTTCCTTACTTCCAACTCCAAGAACAAAACGTCAACTCAGACTCTATGAGTTTATGTTCGTTGTCCATTAATCTTCAGCCCATTATAATAGATTTCAAGAAAATAAAAACAAACAGTGATCTTAAAGAACATTAGTCTCCTAATAAATATGTATTGTATGTATATCAAAAGCATAGAAAAGGAGAAGGCAGATATCATATAATTACAGTATTGGCTTAAATATAAGAGCTTTAAGCTAGAATTAGGCAGCCCTACCCAACATGAGAGCGATTGAAAGAGATGCTAATATTACAGAAGAGAGAATAGTATCTTTACTGTTAAATTGTTCAGTAGTCAAGAGACCCCACAGACGTGATCCCAGTGCTCAAATTTCTTGAGTCCTGCCGGCTTGCATAGTCATCACAGCTGCTACTAGTGAGCCTTTGTATGGGGACCGAGTTCAGAAGCTCTAACCCTCGTTTTCCCATCTGCTGCACTTCCTGTAGTGAGAGTATCTTGATACACCACACGCTGTTTACAAACTCCCTGGTAAAACAAATACAAATATATTAGGAGTCAGCCAAAGGAAAGTGAGACTTGTATTTTGCACAAACCTAGAAGAAAATAGTTTGAATACCTGGATGATCATGACTTCAGACCATCCTTTTTCACCTGATTACTTTATACAATTTTTTTTTTTTTAATGTTCTAATAATGATGACCATTGACAATGAAAATTTTTGAAGCTTTAGGAGCATCATTCAATATAAATTTTAATCGACACAGGTTTAAAACTGTTAAGAGAATTGGTCAAAATATCCACAATAACAAGGTAAAGAAGAAAGGAACTCACGGCCAGGGGTCATCACCAAGGAGAAGAACATCATTCTCCCGGTCAACAAATACAAGCTGCCAGCCTGATCTCCGAGGGTCCTCCAACTGGCCTTCAAGGCCAAACATGCGAGCAAGCTCACCACGCAGTTCATGGTAGCTGCTGAATTTAGTGATATCTAGTGATCTTCCGAAGGACCCTGATTTGTAAACCTGTCAAAAAGTAACATATTCAGATATAAAACCAAGAACCAATTTGTAGACAGAAAATGCTACATCATAACTGTAACAATAGAACTTCGGAAACTAGGAAAAATCATAAACTGAACCAACAGAAGAATCAAAGGCAAAATACCAGTATTTGTAGCCTCAATCATAGCATATCATATCAGAAATAGAAACAAGAAATCAAAGAAGGCAGCTAACCTTAACAAAGGTTCGGGTTGGTGGGTTTACTTGGCCCACATTTTCTGGAGACTGCAGGAAACCAGATTCATCAATGCAACTGGAAGGTGTCATTGCTGGATTAAGTGAAAAATCGGTGCCTGTAGAACTCATAAAATTGGATGAAGAGAAGGGTATGGCCGTTGAATCACTTTCACTGCCAACTCCCCTGAGACCTGACATCCCATTCTGCATTAGCAAAGATGAGGGCTCTATATTAACGCCAAACAAAAGATGGCTCTGGGGATCAGTGCTCCCTTCTTGGTCAATGGAGCACTCTCTACCAGGAAATGGTGGCAGTGAAATAGAATTCTGAGAGATGTTTGTTTGGGGTTGTCCCAACTGTTCCACTTGGGGCAGAATACATTGTGAAGCACCAGAAGGAAGAAGAGGTTCAACCGCAACCCGCTTGGGCAGCCAGGCAGCAGACGGCATAAGGGAAGTGCTTCTAGGCATGTTGAGGAGGTTGGATGACTCATCCTGGGGGAATGAACTCAAAAGACTCTGGAGGGGAGAAATAATTGGGCTCGTCCCTGGGTTACCAGTTGAGTCAGAAAAGCTCTGCTGTTGGCACAGAGAAGAGATGGTTTGCAAAGATGGTGACTGGGATTGAGAGGCTGAAGCAAACTGAGAGATGGCAGAAACGACACTCGGATCCGCTGATGATCGACCAATTGCTGTTGTGGTTGTTGCGGCGGGGGGGCGGGCTGCTGCTGCTGATTATTATTATTATTATTATTGAATGAGTGCTGATGCTGCAAATGTTGCTGAAGAAGGTGAGACTGAGTCTGAGATTGAGCCTGGTTGGTGTTTTCATGCATGCCTTGAAGAAAGGCCTGTTGAGGCTGAGATTGCTGCAACATCTGGGGCTGCATTAGACAAGAAGACCTGCTGGCAACATTTTGGGGTTGCTGGTAATGCAGAAGGGGTGCAGGTGCCTGTTTGGATGGATCCACAGCCCTCATCTCCTGAAGAGCAGCAGCAGCCATAGCTTGGTACATGTCTGTCTGCAGACCCAGCATGGAAGCGTCAAGCCTTGGTTGCATCCAAGGATTAACCCCGATTCCCTGAAAGTTCAGAGATTGGATTCCACGGTCTACATTATCTCCTCGGAGCCACATAAGTGGTGAATTCATTCCTAAATCATCATCCTTGATGCCTAACAGCAACAAAAGAGTTAGATTAAAAGGAGAAAAATCTAGTCTTCATGCCTAAATATAACTGAGGAGATGGAACAGGAAATTGGAATTTGCAACTAGTAGGATATTGTTACAAAATTTAGTAATGCATGCCAGTCCTAAGATAAGCAGTAGACAAGCATACCATGGAGAGAGGGTAGCCCTGGTGGCCATGGTCTCTTTAGTCTGAGAGGAAATGGAGAAGGATACATTGGGAAGGTCGTTAAAGGTTCAATCTCCCATAGGGACACTCTGGGTTGCCTCTCCCCTGCCGTGGACTCATCCCAGCCCACCTGTGTTAATCAGGTCAAAGTTCATCACAATGTGCTTCATTATTCATTTCACAAAGAGCAAAGATATCAAGAAATAACACTAAAGGAAAATTAACATTGTAAAGAAATTATCCATCAGGCAACATATCCATTCACAAATCAACAGAAGAAAGCAAATAGATAAGATAAAAAAATGTTATCAACAGACCTTCACTGAGCGCCAATGGGAGTTTGGCCACCGAACAGGATCTAAATCGCTTATGCCAGTTATCGTGCCCATGTAGCTGGAAAATATTATCCATTACAGGAAGAAAAATGAAAAAAAAAATTAAAAAAATTTAAAGAGAGAGAGAGAGAGAGACCTAGTAGAAGAACCCTGAAGGCATTAGATCTGAGAAAGCAACCAATTAAAACTAAAATCCATGTCAACTGAATGTAACCTTGATTTACCATCAGTGGATGCTAAAATATGGAACACGAGATGGGACATTAATCTCACTGTTCCTTTGTTTCTTATGAATGGGACAGAAGAATCACCACTATGCCAAAATTAACCTGGTGTTCACTTTGCATTAAGAAATTTTGATTTCTGGCTCATAAATTAGCACACTCCAATGTCAGTCCCTAGAGTCCCCTAAACTTCCACTGTTTAATTTCTAATTATTTATAGATAAAATATCAGCAAAGATCAGGACAGGATATTTTCTCAAGTTATTTAAACATATATTACAACATCTAAATACACAGATAGGTGGTGACAACCACAAGACCAAGTAAGCAATTGCTCAAGACTTGTCCAAGACAAACCTTGAAAGTCAGATTTCCCTGCCTCAACAAAATTAAAACAAAAAGGAAAAAAAAAATGCAACTAGAGTAACATGGCAATCAAAGGAGAAAAAGGAGGTTCGTAACATACCGACGGACACTTGATTCTTCAGTTTCAAACAGCATCCGAAAGCGCATGCCAACAGAAACACGTGTATGATAGACTGCTTTAGCATACTTGGCCAATGGTATGACAAATTCAGATGGGCTAGCCCTGATTGAGAGGTAATGTGAATTAAATGAAAGACTTCAGAAACTTTAAAATTGAACGATACTAATCTTCCAATCACTTTTACCACCTTTGATGTGATTGCGGGTGGTGGTTGGAGGAAGGGAAAATTCATTAAAAAATTAAAACATTAAAAAAGAGAGACAGAAAGGGATAGAAGGAAGAGAAACTTAAAACATTTTTGTCTATCCAATCACCTAGCAAGATGACAAGAAAGGTGGGAAAATGGCGCTAAGGGTATACCTTGGATTATAAAATATAGTGAAACGGCTATTTGTTGCAGCTGCATGAGCTGCAGCAGCCAAAAGCCCTAAGTGCATGCTATCACTTGATAAAACCGATGATGGCATAACAGTTTGTGGTCGATTAGCACGCCGGATACCAAGTAGTAACTGATTCTTCTCATTCCTGAAAGCACATTTCAGTTTGAACATCATTTAATTTGTAATAGCTTATGGTTACACAATACTGACAAGTCAAGGAGGAAGAACAAAAAGCCACACTGTCCATGCATGGACCACACAGTAGTGTACAGGAGGAAGAGGTAAATTAGCAAACCTGGCAAGTGGTTCTTTAAGGTTAAAATCAATTTCATCTCATGCTCTTGAACATATTAACCAACTATTACCATTTCTTTTCTAAGCACATGGCCTTATATCTTTCTGAATATCCAAGATAAGATAGAAGTTGATGGATAGGATCAGACAGTTAGATAAGTTTCAGGAGCCCAAGAACCTAAAATTCATGAATTCACAGACACTAGAGAAACCTATGATGTCATCTTGATGCCAATCATAACACAAGGAGAAGATCAAGGACAGTCAATTTAGAGGATTAGGCAATGACCTACCAGATAAAAAGAACCGAATCCCCAGCAACAAGTCTTTTTGCACTTACAAATACACTCCAACCTGTTGTAAGAAGATGCCTTTTGGGCTGACCTGTGTGAAGAAAAATCCATCATTGCTAAAGAGTGTTCATGATTTGAAATTAACTGCTACATTTTATATTTAATACAAGTAGAGCACCATCTTTGACTACATATTATGAACAAACAAGAAGCTCAACTCCCTTATAAAGCAATTTTATTGATCTAAGCAAGCAACCCATGCATCCAGACTCAAATTGGTTACATCAACTCTGAGCTGATAACAAAATTTTCTTTAAAAAGTTAAATTCTTTAGGTCAATTCTCAGTTGACAACAAGACTTCTTTTAAAAATATTAGAAGATATATAGTCCTTCTGTGAGAAATGGGTGATCAAATTTTTACCCTCCAATGATACATGGAAATTTATGAGCCCTTAATGACCAACCAGGGTTCCCCACTCAATTTGATGGTAGTGAACTTAACTACGTAACTTCTCTACATTTTACTATTCATTTATAGATTTTCCTAGATTGAGGAAAAGTGTAGGATGGCAGCAGCAAAGAGATCACTCCACCTAAGGCAAAACTAACAAATGATAAAAACCCAAAATGCAGCATAAAAGGAAGATATGGGACTGCTAGATCATATACTGTTTCAGTAACCTGGACAAATCCATTAAACTCAAATACTTCCAGAAGAAGCATAGCCATATAATGATACATGGCTGTGGAGGTAGAACTTGGGAGGGACTGGAAAAATTTTCTTTTTAAGTAATAAGGCAAAGAATTCAATAAACATCTACATAACCCAAAACTTGCAACCCAGATGTGATACCAAATTTTCAAATGCTGTGGAGACATTCATTTTGCTGTTCAAATTTAGATATCATTCTTATCCTACTGCCTATAGGAATAGATTAGAAAAAGACAAAACAAATAAACCATTCTATAGAGAATTAACCTAAGTTTTTAAAAATACACTTCGAAGAAACTAACCTCGAAATATATGCCTAAATTTCCATTCATTATCATGAAGATCCCTTGCAATTAACTCTTGGGCTGGAGGCTGCTGTGAAAAGTCCTGCAGGCCAGAAGTGTGAACTTAGAAATGCAAGGCATTTAAAATCAAGAGACCTAAAGCTGGATGATCAAATTATATAGTTGCAATAAAGATTTACCAAAGGAGGAAACACTTTTTCAGCTGCTCGGCGAGGAACAGAGAAGCCTCCATGTGTACTTGTGTCACTAGCTGTCAATGTTTTACAGAAATAATTCGATGGCTGTTTGCTGGGCACACCCAACTCTGCTGGGAGGTACGCATCCTTTTGCTCTTGCTACAGAAAAGCCCATTTTAAAAAATTGAAGCAGAATTGAAAAACAAAAAATCAGAAATCTAATTGAATCAATAATAAGCAGCATACTGGACTCAATGGTTGTAACGTCATCTGCGCATATACTTCATCCGTCTCCACATCTGCCTGAGGTTGACAAATTTTACACCTCTAAGAACCAGCTCTTAAGAAAGCTCAGAACCATAACAAACCAAAACAAACAAGCCTTACATGCATGGTCACATTGTGAAGCTGACAGATAAGTTGTGGGGGTAAGCTAGGATAGTTAGGGATATGAGCATCCACTTCCTTGTTCGTTGATGCAGCAACCTAAATAGAAAATCAATTGAGAGTTGCCTCACTTCAGGTCAAACAAATTTAAGGTTACATATACATGTATTTAGTTCAACGAGTATAATCAAAACAAAGAATATGGATGAGATCTGATTGACATGTTCAAGCTCAATGTTTAATATGCTGACAGTTTGCAAAATATATGCAAGAAGGAACAAATCGTACAAGCATGAGGACAACATGAAGGGAGTGGAGTACAAATCTTTTCCCTCCAGTATACAGATCAAAGATGTGGTGGTTAGATCATTCCGGCAGGACAGTTTATATTAGGAGACTAGAAAAAGCCCTGTATTAGACAGTTTACACACAGGAAACATTCCCCATGCCAACAAAATTAGGAAAAAAATTCATTCTTTGATGAGCAAACACCAGCAAACATAATGTTTGTATCGCATAGAATCTGCTCTAAATTCCAACTTCAGGTAAATAGGCTAAATCTCAAATCCACATACACTGACCTGCTCACTATGACCTTGTGGAAAATAAACCACTCTGCTTCCAACAGCAGGTAGGGAAACAAGAGGGCCCGCACATGCATGCCAAAGTTCAGAATTCAGACATCTCTTCTCCCCTGTCAATAATTCCGAAGCAAAGTAAATTCTAGAGATGAATTACACTCATGGTTTAAACAATTTGATAAATTAAGTCATAATTGGGGGAAAACCCAAGCTAGGACAGAAGCTGTACAGGGCTTCCGCACCAGGAAAAGAACATTTCATAAATATGGCTCTTTTGTAACCCCTATAATCGACCAAAAATTATGGTAAAGCTCTCCAGTTATCCTTTAGCCATGAAATTAACACCGTTTGCTCCGTGAGAAACCCAAAGAAAATAAATTTTGAAGATAAGTCATAGAATCTTTCGTCAAAAAAAAAATATATACATCAGCTTAACCATGCATGTTGAGTTTTATATTACCATGATAGTAAGAAATAAAACATTAAAAAAAAATTCAAATTACTTTTCCATTTCTTTCCCACAGCTTTCTCAGTTGCCAAAGAGAACATGAGGGAAGAACATAACAACCAAACACCAACCAGAAAAGTTAATAATAATAATAATAATAATAATAAGAGGTTCAGCATGCTTCAGTCTAGAACTCAATTTAGCGACACCTCAAAATCACAAAACAAATTCAACCCAAGAACTCAATTTAGCCTGGAAAGCCACAGAAGCCTTCCTATCTTAGTTAAGCTGCAAAAGAAATAAATGCCCACAACTACAAGAGAGAGTTCAAACCCAGAGACCCAAAAAGAAAAAGAAAGAAAGAAAGAAAGAAAAAGGTCCAATTTTACAACAAACAATAAGCCTACCTTCCTGGGTCTGGTGTGTGAACCCAGCAGGAGACAACCTCATCTCTGCAGATTCTACAGTTGGAGCCACAAGAAGAAGACCCAAAAACCACTCTTCAACCACAGCAATGAAGCACCGAGAGCCTCACAGCAACAGTAGACCCACAAAAGAGAGCAAAATCGTGTATTCCCCTCTCACTGACCAATACCATACCGTTTCTTTTGCCTCTCCTTGGACAACCCAAAGCCACGGTCAAAATCTAAATGCACTTTATCTAGCTTGAGGGTTTTGCTATATTTAAGCACCACCTACCCACTAGAAAATATGCATTAGAAAGACAAATAATGAGTATCCAACAACCATTAGAGGGACACAGAAGTGCAACCTCAAAAAAAAACCCAATACCGAATCTTCAACCGAAGCCGGTTTCACCACAAAACACAATCGATTTCAGCCTCATCCGCTTGCGATCTTCTTCGCCCGCAACCCCCAACAAAGTTTCCAATCTCGAAAAAACTTCATGCCACAAGTTTCAACAAAGTGGTCGTCTCATTCCAGCTCAGAAGACTCGAAAAGAAACGCTGAAAAGAGACCACCCACAACTCGCTTTACCTCTTCAAAAACCTCAAAATATACGAAAGCACCAAAAGCCCAATTACCCCAATTTCAACACCCCAACTATTTCAGCACAAACCCATCAAAAAGCGCCACAATCCCACCAGATCTCACCCTCCAACACCCGAAAATATCACCTCACAATGAACCCCTCAAAAGGCCCAGATCTCAGCACACAAATTCCAAACCACTCTAACGTAGAAAGAGTCAGTCAGCGCGAAAGCCAAACCTTTTCATATCAACCAAAAAGCTATATCACCATATGATCTTGGCTTGGAGCATAACATGCATGACAGTTGGTAAGAACTAAAGTTATAGAATATGTAGTGATGATGCAGAAATGAGTACAAATGGATACGGAGGAGCTGGTGGTGGTGGTGGTGGTGGTGGTGAAGTGGTGATGGGTGGTGGTGGTAATACTGGAAAAGCTTTAGCCTTTACTCAGCTCCAATCAATCAACACAACCGCCATTATTTTTGGTTGTCCTTTTATACCAGGAGAAAAGAGTAGAGAGTAGAGAGAGAGAGTGGGAGAGTATAAGTGGGAAAGTGCTAGATTTTTTCAGAGATGTAGAGAGATTTGCAAATTTTTTGGTATTATGTTATATGGTTCAGGTTTCTAAGTTCTAACACTTGTTGTGCCCATTTTCTCTGACCATTTTCTGAAAGTACCTTAAAGCCCTCTAAGTCCACGATATTTATTACTCTACCCCTTCCTCTCAAAAATTAAATTTGACACAAAAGAAAGCTTCCTGGTAAATCTGATGCACGAAATGATTGAATGGTACTCCTCTGGAGATAACCTTCCAACTTGCTCCTCAATGCCTTCCAGCCCCTCACCCCAGTTTTTCTGTTTCAACCGTTGAGGATTATAAAATCAATACCTTCACTATTTTTTTTATAGGTCATGCACAAGCTAAATTCAGGTATCATTATCATCAGTAAAATATTCATCATGTATCACTTATTAGTTATTACGACTATATTTTTTTATGTTCATCCTAATCAATTGGGCAGAAAATCAATACCCTCACTATTGTAGATTTAAATCTCATAATTTTATATCAAATTTCATTTAATTATTTTATATTATGATCTCATTCATTTAATAAAATAAATGAAACCATGTGAGTTTAAAAATGTATGATAATTATAATTTTTCTTTCTTTTTTTTTTTTCAAATGATCATACAAAATGATAACCCCTCACATTGATAAGAATTTATATGAATTTTGTTTCTGAATTCTCTTTACATTAATTTTACTCTCATCATATATAAACAAAAAATTGACAATTATTTTTTAAAATAGTTTTTTATTATTCAAAACAAAAAAATTAGAAAATACGTTTAATAAAACAAAAAATAAAATATTTTTAAATAACATTTTTTTAGTTATTTTATATTATTTTCATTTATTTTTTAAAAAATAATAATAAAAATATAAAATAATATTTTTAAAATATTTTAGACATTTAAACAAACTTTTTCTTTATAAAATATAAAAAATAAATTTTAAAAATTATTTTTAAAAAATATTTTTCATAACTGATTCGAAAACAGTTATCAAATACAACTTAATTATTATTACTATTTTTTTATCTTCCACTCCCACATTCTCTTCATCAATCTCTCACTTGGACGTTAATTTCAACTAATTATTTTAAGAAATGATAATGTCTTTGTGTGCTATATGGATTTTTGCAGATCATTTATTAACCATCATTCCCATCAAATATTTCCATGGATTTCCTTAATCATAGCAACAAACAAACCCAGGAAAAAGGAAAAAAAATCTCCCCAATATTTTACAATATCTTCTTCACTTACAAAAATTTCAAAAACATTCTGAACTGTTGGATATGCATTTGATTGAAAAGTGAAAGGACAGACTCATTAAATCTCATGGGTCCTGCCCTATCCTAGATATTTGTTATTTATAATCGAATTGATTAGATTACCCTCTGAAAAAATCTGAACTTTCATCCAGTATTGATCAGCAAACCAGTCTAAAAATTCAATTGAACACAATTCTCAAATGGGTTCATAGTTCCAATCCAAACTTACAAGGCAAAAGGTTTGAATACAATTGTAAATTGTTGACAAATTTACTTAAATTTCAAACTTTAGAATATGAAAAAGAAAAGAAACAATCATGGAACACAAGGGCTTTAGAAGGATATAGGAAAAAGAGGGATGGGGGAGTTTAGAAATAATGATGGAACACTGATTGGGAATTTGGGAGAGTGGAGGGGGGAAGGTGAAGAGGGGGGTGATGGAGATAGTGGTGATATTGTTGGGTGAAGAGAGCAAATGATGGCCTGGTGATGGTGATGGAAAGATATTGGCAGGGTGTAAATGTAACTAGCATTCCAATTTCGACTTCGATTCTAACTATTTCTGACAAGAGGTTTTGTGGTTGTTTCTTGTGACTCTCTCCTAGTCTTCCTACACCCCATGCTCCATTTCTTTTCCTTTTTGCTTTCCATGTTCTCACTTGCATTTTAACGTAGAAATTGTCTGTTTCGGGTCGAAATGAACTCTCGTGATTTTAAAAATTGTCTTAGAGCCCTCATGATTTTAAAAATTGTCTACATAATTTAAAAGAACTTATACTTATACAGTATTAAGAACTTTGACCCCTATCCGATATGGGATATCAATTCTAATATCATTTGTAATAATTTACTTTAAACCATATAAATATCCGATATGAAATATCAATTCTAATATTATTTGTAATAATTTACTTTCAACTATATAAATATCGTTCATTTTTTAAGTAAGAAACTCTTAAGACTTTAAAATATATTTATTTAATTAAGAGAAGTTCATATTTATATAATGTCAAAAACTTCTTCCCTTATCCAATGTGAGATGTCACTTTTCATGCTTTGATTTACTAATTCTTAATCACAAACTTTTCTTCCTCCTTAGTTTTTGGGATTGTAAATGCATTTTTCTTCTATTCTCGACCTTCAAAAAAACATAATGTATTTTCTTTTTATAAGATTTCATTTTATATGATAGAAGTAATGGAATTTTCCTTTCAAGATATAAAATAATGTTACTTTATAATTTAAAAAAAAACATGTTTGGTTAAAATTTAGGGCCTATTTGACAACTATTTTCTAGAATAAAAAAAATTAGAAAACATGTTTGACGACTAAAAAATTGCTTTTTATTTTCTATTATAAAAAAATATAAAATAAGGTCACTTTATGAATTGTTTCTTTAGAACAGTTTTCTGTTCTACAAAACAAAAAATACAGAAAACATATTTGCTAACTAAAAATGATTTAAAAACAAAAATAAGATGTTTTCAAATAACATCTTTTAGTTATTTTAGATTATTTTCACTTGTTGCTTAAAAAAATAATTATATAAACATGTAAAATGATTAAAAATAAAACATTAGATATATAAATTATTTTTAAATATATTTTAAAATATTAAAAACAGTTAAAAATGATTTAGTTTTTCAAACATACATATGTTTTATAGAAATCAAATAACAGTTTTTAAAAACTTTTATAAAAAATATTTTTCATAATTATTTTATAAAATAATTACCAAACACACAGTAAGTGTTTTCAGAAAATATATTTTAATTATTTTTTGTTATTTTCACTTATTTTTTTAGAACCATTTAAAAAAATAATTATACAAAGATATATGAAATGTACTCAAACAAACTTTGATCTTACAAAATATAAAAAGTAATTTTCAAAAATTTATTCTTAAAAACCATTTTTCAGAAATTTTTTTAAAATAAGTTATCAAATAGAGCCTTATTTTTATTTTTATTTTATAGATTATAGGTTTGTTCTTTAGTGTTTACTTGTCCTTTCTATAATATTAAGAATGGAGTTCATAAGATATGATCGCATCTTATTTTAAAAATAAAAAAATATTTGACCGAAACTTCGACTCCATTTGATTGATTTGATCACACATTAACTATTTTTCTATTTATTCTCTTAATATATTTTCTCCAGTGATAGATTTTGAACCAATCAGACATCACCACAACTTATTAGAAGATAATAATTTCATTCCTTCTTTCATCTTTTTTGTTTGAAAACAAAAGGGCCGACATAGAATAGTTTAATTTAACTCTCAAACAAAAAATAAATAAATAAATCAAAAGGAAAATGATTTCAATAATTCAAGTAGTACAGGAAATGGATAGGGATGTCTGGGCTCTATTTTTTGATTGGAACCCATTAATTTGGGAAGAGAAATAAAGGCCAATAATCCCAAGAAAATATTGAAAAAAAAAGGAAAGAAAAAAAAAAGGGCATGATTTAAAAGCATTAAAATGGATGAAAGAGAGATATTTATTGAGTTGGTGGGTGGAGTATTTGATATAGGTCCACCTGGTCCACTCTTATCAGAGAAATAGATGGCATGGTGTCCTTGTCATTCAAGTCTCTTCTCAAGGGGGTACCCTTGCATGGGACCTTGTTGTGAGTTGTGAGTTGTGAGTTGTGACTTGTGACTTGTGAGCTGTGGCCACATTCTAATTTTTGGTTTTATTTTAATTCATTCTTCTACTAAATATTCCCATCTTTGATATTTTTGAGAACAACCAATAAGATTTGAATCAACATTCATTTCATTCCCTCACTTGTTTTATTTCTTTGAAGTGATGGTTATTGACAATATTGTTTCCTACATCAATATTTTCAAATTTCAACTTTCAAGTGGGTGGTTTTGAAAATTATTGATATGTTAAAATAATATATTGATTTTAATTTTTTTTTTCCAAAAAAAAAAAAACCAAAACACTTAGGAAATGAATTTTAATACTATAAATATGTGAGTTCTCACATTAAATAAAAAAATTTATAATATTATATATATAGACTCTTTTTAATCTTATAGACTCGTTTTAAAATTATGATGACTCATTTAGATTTAAAATGGATAATATCTACACGATTAGGTGTGTTACGAATGATATCAGAATTGATCATTGATCCTGGTGTAAGAGTTTATTTGGACTCGTAAAAGATCTTGTTTAATTGATTTTGTAATCATGTGATATACAATAAGAACACCGTGTCTGTCTGAGGGTATCTGTGATGTTTCATATCATACAAAAAAAAAGTTTATAACATTGTATACATAAAAAGTTTCTCTTAATTTTGTAAACGTATTTTAAAACCGTGAGAGTCCTTTTAAATATAACGTAGACACATATTTCATTGTAAAAATAAGAAAAGTGAAATTAATTTATTTTTATTTTTATATAATCATCTTTTAAAATAATCTCTAAAAATTAAGTATAAATAATTAAAATATATTATTTAAAAATATAATATTTTGAACGGAAAAGTGTTTTTAAAAAACACCTTGTTTTGTTTAAAAGTTTTTATTTTTCATTTTAAAAATAAAAAGCAATTATCAATTCCAGCACCATTTTAATTTTTTTTAAGTAGCATAAGTAAATAATCACAAATAAAAACGGTTTCAAATATTCTACCTCCAAAAAAATAAAAAAATAAGTAAATCATGGATCTACTTTTCTTTTTTTTTTGGGTTTATTATTTGTTTGTTTATTAAATAAAAAAAAAAGTACGATGACAAAAAAATGTGTGTAAAGAAGGTACGATGAAAAAAAGTCTGCTCTACATGTACCTTTTATCTATTAATTAAAGCTGTCTGCTTATTCAAGAATTGAATTATGACAGTTTTCTTTATGAATAATAAAAAAAGTAAACAAGAAATTCAAGGAACACTATGCATGATTTTAAGGAATAAATGATTACAACAACCTTAATTCAATATGATTTATAAACTATTCATCCAAATAAAATCTCAAAAGTTCTCTCGAAAATAATTATTAAAAGTTATTTTTTAATTTTTATAGAATAAAAATCTATTTTAAAAATAAAATTTATATCTAATATTATATTTTAAACATTTTATGTGTTTATATAATTATTTTTTAAAATAATTTTTAGAAAATAATATAAAATAATTAAAAGATATTTTATTAAAATACTTTATTTTTTATTGTTAAGAATAAAAATTATAAAATAACTTTTTATTTCTAAAGTATTTTTTAAAATTTTTATTATAAAAAATAAAAAATAATTATAAAAAAACGTTCTTAAATAAGCCCTTAATTATTATTTAAGGGTTAAGTTCATTCACATTTTTTAAAATTTAGGCTAAATACATCTAATCCCCATATATATTAAAATTTAATTAAATACTTTTCTTATCCTTTTCATTTATTGCTTTCACTTCTATTCTCATTCAAAATAAGGAAAATGTATGATAAAATTTTAAAAATTATATGTATTTAGTTTAAAGTTCAAGAAAAGTGAATGTAAAAATTTATAATGACATCATTTTTTTTTAAAGGAAATAAAAGAAAATTTTGATATCAATATGGTATGGAGTTTAGTAGGAAAATGTCTGCAGGTAGAGCACGAAGAATTGACAAGATGATGACAACCCTAATAAATGGTTACTATAAGTGCTTATCAAGTGAAAGTAAAAAAGATGATAAAAACCACAACAATTTTGCAAAAATGTTTTCATTACAATGATGGATCAAGATTTAACCTATGATCATAAATCATGAACCCTCTCTTAATTTTTATTTTTTATTTTTGAAAAATAAAATTATATCAAAAGTACTAATTTTAAAAAATAATAATAATAGAACAAAATAGATAAATAATGTATGGTAAATATGTGAAGAAGAGGTGTGTTATAAATCTTCTTCCAAATTTCCAAAGCAATAATTGAAAAATAAAAGGGAAGGTAAAATCTAAAAAAGTAATGGGTAGAAGAAAAGGGACAAAGTGAATGGATGGAGATGATGTTGTTGAGGGGAGTGTGAATTTGGAGAGATTGAGGTTTGCAGTCTGCCGTAGTAATAATAAATTAATAATAACAATACTGGGAGAAAAATAATAATAATTATTATAATAGATATGGGAATATGAGATCATGGGAGGGAGGGAGAGGGAGGGAAGGAAGGAAGGAGGAAGTGTACGTCGCGCATTAGAGAAAGGACGAACCGTAACCATTGGGCAATGCACAAAGAAGACTCTCTCTCTTTCTCTCTCTTTCCATGAGTGATTCACAGTGATGGGATGGGATGGGACGTGACGTTTACCCTCTTTTCTCATTCGTCTTTTTCAGTGTGTACGGTACACGCTACCTCCTACCCCACCTCACCCCTTCTCCCCCTATTTTCCATTATTATTATTTTTCCTACTCCCTGGTCGGTGCCTTTATTCTAAATTACACCACCTCCATCCATCTACTCAGAGTCTACTACCACACACTTATGAATTGTTTATTCATTTATTATTTTGTAAATCAAAAATTCAATGCCGTCTGAGTTTTTGGTTGGTTGGTTTTTGTTTAATGCATCAAAAATTCAATGCCATCTGTGTTTTTAAAATTAAAAATTATTTTAAAAATAGAAATAATAAATTCTATAAAAATTTCAATAGTAATTTTTCTGAAAAATTGTTTTTAAAAACCATGGACAAAGCTAAAAACACTTTTTTTTATAATCTTTTTAAAAATTCATTCTAAAATTAATTTTATAAAATATAAAAAATGATTGAAAGTAAGATATTATAAATAAAATTATTTTTAAAAGTATAAAGAATGATTTCAAAATATTTTAAATTTTCAAGCAAATTTATGTTTTAAAATAACATTGCAAAACTAAAAATTGAAATTAATTAGATGGTATGTAAATATAGTACATTACTACTATGATTAAGTCCCCACCACCCTCTTTCATCTTAAATCCCCGACCTTCATTCCTCCACAACCACCACCCTTGTCCACCAAGCCGGATACATTGCTGTCCACCCTTTTCAAATCTCCTCCCTGAAGACAGATTATTTTTTAAATAAATTGTTTATTATTGTAATAAACATTATGATTTCTACAAGGACAGGCTACAAATTATATGCCATGATCAATGATATTTCTCTTCTTGGACCATATAGAAATCATT
The DNA here is from genome assembly GCF_004353265.1 of Vitis riparia. Lineage (NCBI taxonomy): Eukaryota > Viridiplantae > Streptophyta > Magnoliopsida > Vitales > Vitaceae > Vitis > Vitis riparia. The sequence continues at coordinate 12,571,404 of NC_048440.1, read as the reverse complement.
TTAATAATAGATCCTTAATAGAAACATATTACTTTTAATTTTCTTATAATTTTAAAATATATTTAGAATTTATTATAAATATGTCATAATATCTCTAATAAAAGTTGCCACAAGTTGTATCATTTTATGAGATAGAATGATAATAATAAGAGTCTATTTAATAGTGATTATAAGAAACATTTTTAATATTTTTAATACTTAAAATTTTTTATCATTTAAGTATTAAAAATACTAAAAACATTTTTAAAATTACTTTCAAACACACTTTAAGCATAAAATGATAATCACTCAATTGTACTGTTTGTATAACTCGTATATTATCGACCAATGGATTACATGTTGGATTTTAAAAATAATATATGGAAATTTATTCATGCTTGATAACCTTTTAATAGTATAATAGGAGAAAAAATTTAATATGGTTTTTTTTTTCTTTTGAAATTACAATTTAATGGCAATTGATAGATTTATTTAAATAAACTTACTAGAGATGTAGGGATTTTTTTTTACAGTGTACCATGTTTCATGCTTTCAAGTTTCACCTCAGCCTATTAAAAAGGAGAGAAGACTATGTTTGGTGCGAGAAAAATATAAAAGAAAGAAAATATAGATGAAAAATAGAAAGAAATAAAAAATAGAAAATAAGTTTAAAATCAATCAATTTTTTTTATATGTTTTTTAAACTCCTTTCATTTATTTTCCTTTATTATATAAAGATTAAATAATTTAAAAATACATAAATTTATAATTAATTTTAATTATATTTGACTTTTATATTTTTTATAGTGAAATGAAATATAAGAAAATTATTTTTTTAACAAATTTTTTTTCTTTCATTAATAATTTTTAGGAACTAAACATAAGAGTTCATGATATGAAATGCTAAATATTCTTATTCATCAATATTTTATTATTTTACATTCAAAACACAACATTTTACCCTATAGGTTATTAAAAACAATACTTTGACATTCAATCTTATTAAAAAATGGATGAGCAACTTATCAAATAAAGAAATAGGGTTGAAATGCAAAGAAAAACTTTTGTTGTCCACATTTGAATAGTCATATTTTACGGTTGTAAGCAAAAGTTATAAATAATTATGTAGACATATCTCTAAAAATAAAACTAAAAATTAAAAAATTAAAACTAATGGTTACCACATGTTGTGTTATTCAAAAATTCGTTTTTTACCCAAGTTTTCAACCAAAATGCAAAAAAGAATAATCCGTCTTGTAATTAGATTGATAAAAATAAACAATGAGACACAAATCAGCCGGAACAAAGAGAGACAGAAAAACCCAACTCTCTCAACTTAATCTTAATTTGTTAAGGTTGGAACATTCTAGAAAAGACTGACGACTGTCTTCTTTTGTCTCAAGATTCAATCACTTGAAATGTTAAAATTAAGTTGAGAGTAGAAAATCAATGCCTGGCCCGCCGACCACTTTCCCATGCTGAGCAAACCAAGTTTCTTCGTATTATTTTGTACATTTCGGACGGCCGCGATTTGGGTGTCAGCCAGTGAAAATGCCGAAGGCTGCGAGGTTAAACATAAAAAATAAGCACTCCAATGGAACTTCTGACAAAGTTGCATTGTTTGACGGCCTTCACTTCACAGAATCACAGAGCCATCCCATGGGGTCAACCTCAGGATCCTTTTCTCACCCGCCACACCGCTTAACTCTCAAAGCGGAAATGCAGTTTCATTACATGTGCTCCTTTTCAACACGGAAAGCTACCTCTACTGCTTTTTCCATACCTTTTGAATTTGAAAAGTCACCCTTAATTTGGATGGTGTCACCAAGATCTCGTCTCCGTCTTTGTAGTTGTCATTGTTGTTTTTTTTATTAAAAGTTGTAGAAAAATACTTTACTCCAAGGAGATAAAAATATATAAAAATATTAAAAAATTAAAAATAATAATGAAATAATACATGTATGTAGACCCCTATTTTGATGTGTATTTGTGCAGATGTTATTTTATCACAACCTTAAAGATCCACGTGTTGCCTCATGGTTGGTCATTAGGGAATCACTGTAACGGGCTGAGGATGCAATGAGGAAAAGATATATATTAAAATTATTATTATTTTTAAAAATAATTATATAATAAAATTTATAATATTGGACAATAATTTTAGTTTTGCATGCAATTAGGCATCATTTTATTGAATGTGACAATGAAAAATATATGAAAAATTCTTCATCACCAAAATATGTAGATTATTAATTCAATTTTAAGCCAAAAAATTAAAGAGAAAATCAGAAGGTACAACCAGAAAAGATAATAGTGTCCTTGGAGTGGGCCAAAGCACATGTGGGGATTTCTTCATCTTAGGATGATGAATGCCTTTTAAAATCTCTCTTTTCCCATTACAAATCTACATATATTTCCACTTCTTGCTTCAAATCAAAGCAATTGTCTCACACAATTATAGTAAAACTCTTTGCAAAAATTATTCATTCCAAACAGATTTTTCCTATGCAACATGGCTTGTCTTCTTATGTTCTTTTGCTTCTTTCATTATTCAACATTTTTTTTTTTTCAAAATATGATTTATTTTCACAAAATAAAATTACATTTTTATTTTGAAAAAATAGTTATTAATATTGAACTATCAATTTTTTATTCAACATACAAATCTTTCCTCATGTACAACCACATTGAGAGTACCAAAGAATTGCACATTGCAATAGGGATGAAAAAACAATTCAAACCCATGATCTCCTGTCAAATCCGACTCTAATATTATATTGAATCTCCAATTTTCTTAAAAAATTAAATTTCCTAAATTTGAATTCAATATATATATTACACTTCTTAATAATTATTTGTGTACTTCAAAATAACTTTTCATACTTTTCTTAGTTTATATTATTATTAAACCAAAGGTTCCAATCTTCAAACCATAGTTGGATATTGCATTGAAGAGTATAAAAAATAATTAGGTTGCGTGCAAGGATCAGTCCAAAGACTCCAAACCAATCCTATTAAGTTGGTTTGTCAACTTTCCACTAAATATTACTCTCCCTATAAAAAATTATATTCACATTTCTTATAAATTTTAATACTTATATAGGTCTTTTCAATGTGACCTTCCCAATCTTCTTGTTGGTGTTATTCTACACTTTTTATTTTTTATCATCAAATTTAGTCATAATATATATATATATATATATATAATTAATTAATTTGAGATCTTCGTTTTCATTCTAATTTCATCATATTTATTTAAAATAATTTTCATTCCCGTTCCATTAAAAAAATTTAAATGGAATGGAATGGAACGGGACGGGATGAGGTGGGGTGGGGCAAGGAAATATTTGAACTTGTCTTACGTTTTAAAAAAAAAATTTTAACCCACTTCATTATCATATAAAATTATTTTAGTTATCCACTCAAATAAACCTAAAATAATAATATTTGTGGAAGAAAAAAGGTTTCCCCTATTTTTAACATAGAGATAAATAATTTGAAATGTATATTTAATGGCTTGTTTGGAAAAAAAATTTAAATGCTAAAAATAGTATTAAAAGGTCACATGAGTATTTAAAGGTGGAAATAGTTTTTGGATAGAACTTTGAATGAGCCTTAAGAATTATATCTAAATATTGTTAAATTGGTCTTTAACCTCCAAACAATATTTTCATATGTTAGCTTTTGGAAAAGTGTCATGGAAAGAAAAAAATATTAAGAAAATCGATTTTCTCATGTTTGATTTATTACAAAAAAATATGTAATTAAAATTATTTATCTTATATAAAAAGGAAAAAGCAAATGAAACGAGTTTAAAGAAATATATAGGGTTATGTGGTATTTGTTTATTTTTTAACTTTTTACTAAAAATAATTTATTTTGATATTTTAAATTATTTATTTTTCTATTTTTTGTTAACTCATTATTTATTTGTTAAATTTTTTTAATTGAATAGAAAATTTTAAAATATTTCCCTTTTTTTAAATACTAAAATAAGCATATTATTATTATTTTATTATTTTTAAAATTTAATAAAAATATAAATAATATAATTTTTAACACTATTTCATTTTAATTTCTATTTGAAATTAAGTCAGACAAACAAATACCTCTGATCCAAACTATTTTTTACTTTTCTAAATAACCCAATGTGGAAGTGACTCATGTGATTAAAAGAAAAAAGTGAAGAAGAAAAGAAAAGAAAAAACTTAGACTCATGGTCTGAGGCATTACATAATGTATGATAGGTAGTAGAGTTGAGTGTGAAAAACATGGAGGGTGGCAGTGTGGCACACTATACTTGTTCCCATCACCCAAAAGGACAAAATATAATTAGAGGGGTATGAACTGTTAAAGTGTCCTCCATACACTTTTTGACCAAGAAAAAAAATAAATTCTGCCAATCATTTTTCTCTTTAACTTCACATTTTCCTTTTCATATTATGGGGATATGCCCCCATTCAATTTTGGATTTATGAGCTCTAGTTATGTGCATACCCTCTTTAATTTCTACTCTTAGAAGGGGATACTTTTAATATTTTAAAGCCATGTTTGGGAGATGTGCCAAACAATATCCCTACATTGTCTTTATAATCTCGTGAGTTCAATAATTGGACTCACATGAATGAGATGTATGGAAAATGGAGGAGAAAAATGAATCAAGATTGAGGGATTGTACCTTTATAATTAGCACCAACTGCCTAGTAAAGAAAAGGAAATCAATTGGAGAGGGTTGTAGCATATTAAAATCATATTAATAATTGAATCTATATGATAATGAATATTTTCATTAAAATCCTTGTCAAGTGGGGTTGATGGAGTATGGGGTTGGCACCACTAAACACATGCCATGTCTTTGGTTAGGTGCTTGAGAGCCCATACAGCTGATCTACTCTCACATGCAGCTCATCCAAAGATTCAAAGGCCACAAACTACAACCCATTGTCATTTATCACTTATATTGTTAGAAAGCCAAACTGTTCCTTATAAGTTAAGTGACCTCTCCTAGGGTTCCTTCAATCTCAAACTTTCTTTATTGTTTGTTTGTTTGGTTTGGAGCATTTCAAGAAACACAAGTTTATTTTTAGTTTCTTTTTTAACATTTCATCATTATTTGAAAAAAAAAATCTAAGAATTCGGTGATAAATACGCTCCTAAAATTTAACTTTAAAATGTTTCTTTGTTGGAAAAGTAAAATCTAAGAATGAGTCGTACTATTATTTAAGGACAACAATAAGACAAATTTATAATGAGTCATCTCCATCTTGATCTCATCTCTATTATTTAAATATGTTCTCATTATCATTTAAAAAAATTTAAATAAGACAAGATAGGACAAAATATCTGAAAAATCTAATATATTGTCAGTCCTTCTATTATGAGTTTTAGGTATCTTCATTCTTAAGAATGAACGAATATTTCAAAATGAAATTTCTATGTTTTAAAAAATAGAAATTAATCTAACAATTAAAATGATTAAAAAAAAATACATCCTTTTTATTTTTATTCCTAAAAAAAAGAACAAAAAGTTTCTTAAACTTAAGGAACCATCCCTAGTGGAAGAGCTGAGCCTCCTGCAGCATACTAGTCAAAACTTGAAAAGGGTTTTAGGATCAAAGGGGGTGATTGGTGGCTTTTCACCTTGATGGATAGCTAGTTGGAGATGCCCTATGCTATGCCATGAGTGGATAGTATTGCTTTAAAATAGCACATCACTTTGTGCATTACAATGAAAGAACCTTTGTGGGACATGATCCCACTAAGCCAAAATAGCAATGCCCTTTGACCAAATGGCTAGCCTCCTCACCTAATTGCCATGGGATTATTACAATTTTATACAGCTACTACACCAAAACCATAAGTCTATATCCCATTGCTTAATGTCCCTTTCAATCTTCTACTCTTTTCCTCACTTTAGGCATGTCTAGCTTTCAATTAGGTCAAGATTTGTAGGCTGTTATATGAAGACATATGAACTAGGGCTCAATTTTTTTATGGCAACTTCCAAAAGTTGAGAAAGTTTGCCTCTTTTTTATACATGGTAGGACATTTTATATGAAAACTATGGTTTGGAACTTCTCTTATCTTATGTGAAAGGTTGATAAGTTTGATATTCGATGATAAAACATATCCAAATCAAATTAAAGCCAAGCTCTTCTAATCAGAATAAATTCGATGACTTCTTCATTAAAGTTGAACCTAAAATTTGACTAATTAGACCCAAATAATCAATTATAATACAAAAATAATACAAATATATATAGTTGATGGATGCATAAGATGGGTTCTAAGTAAGACCAAAATTTAGTGGCCATTGTGACGACTAATTACCACCATCTGAGTAAATTAGTCACGTCAAACCAATAAATTCCTAGGGGATTCATATAATATATCCAAAAAAATGCATTGCCGACGCATAAAAACAATGTTAACAGGGTCACATCACATCAAAATATGCAACAAAGAAAAAAAAATCCTGAGAGAATTAAATTGTTTTCATTAAAAGCGAAGTACGAGACATGGTCAAGTTGGGGGAGAAGGGTCCATTGGGTTCACCAAGATGACTCATATCTCGTATGGGCCAAGGTTCCAAAATCAAGTAAGATGTCTTTCAAAGTAGATCGGGACCCAACACATGCAATTTAATTGCATGAAACCAGCCTTGGCTAAATATCAACTTTGTTTGGTAACAAACTTTTCAGCAATCTCCTTGCCACGTATAATCTTGTTCTATATTTGATTTGGAAACAATATTCATTTTTGGTCCTAATTCGTAAGATGTTTTCATTATTTAGCGTTGGAGTTAGGTTTGGGTGCCTGAGTGAATTGATTCAACCCAATCCAATAAATGAGAGCAATAACGAGAACAATTTATGAGGGTTTTAAAATTATAGAAACCGTCAGTCTTTCAGTCTTTTTTCTCCTTGGGAGAATCGTCTCTACCTAAAAATCACTTGAGGGATATATTTTCTTTTTCTAACAAAAAAAAAGTTATTTCTCAAAGAATTTTTACAATTTTTTCTATAAAAACGAAAATCAAAACTATTATATGGTAAAAAAGAATAATTATTATATTCATAGTTTTACTCATAATTTAAGAGGATAAAATTGATCATGAAACAATCAATCGGGATTCTAGTACATTTTAGAAAATAGTATGAGAACTTTATTTTTCATTATTTTAGTATATTAATTTTTATATAAAAAATATTTAAAAATATAATATATGAGATATTTTTGAGTTGATGAAAAGGTCACGTCAATTTGAAAAATGTATATACTATAACTCTATTTTTGGATGCCTCTCTTCCTCTCTTTTTTCCTTAAAAGTTCAATACATTGAATCAGTACAGATATTACAGCTAGTTCTTCCTGTTATCTTGTACCTCCATCTAGACATATTATGTGTGGTATGAAAAATATTTAGAATATGAAGTGTCATTTTCAAGGACTTGAAGCACATAAAAGAAAACAAAAATGAATTTTATTAAAAAAGAAAATTATAAATTACACTTAAAATTAATACTTAATTTATTAATTCAACTATTATAAAATGACTAATTAACTTACTATTTATTTATTTTGGTGGGGTGGGGTGGAGTAAGAGACGTCAAAGAAAAGAGGACACTAGAGTAAGAAGATTAAAACACCGACTCAGTGGCAGTCCTGTAAAAAGAAGAAACTTGGAGGTCAACGAAGAACGGAAAATGAGGCTGGTGGAGGATAAGGTGTGAGGTGTGGCCCGTGTGGGACAGGGGAGAGAGAAAAAGTGTAGAAAATAATAAATGAAGTAGGGAGAGAGAGGGAGGTGGGGAAAGTGGAGAAAGGACAGGTAGGGTTAGGGTTAGGGTTTTTGTACATTTGATTCATATTGAATTTTCAATTTTTTCCACGGCGGGTACTGCTCCTCCTGCTGCTGGAACAAGCGAAGAAAAAAAGCGAAAGATGTCAAAAGAGCAACAGCTCACTCGCTAGATTTGTGGGTCCCATGCAATTCCTCTATCTAGATTTCCTCGCCCCTTCTTTGACGCTGACCCTCCACAGTCCACCCCCCACCTCCCCTCTTCCCCCCCCCCCCCCCCCTTCAGCTCGTGGGCCGCCAGCCCAGCCGCTCTCCCGCATCCCATCCCATTGCTTAAACCCTAACGCTAACCCTAACCCTAACCCTAACCCTAAATCTACCCAGAAAACTGAAATCGAAGAGAATGGTCTCTGTCTAAACGTTCTACTTCTGGCCCCCAGAGTCCACCGCCATGTCCCCTGAAATCATGGAGGAATGTTTCTATGACACAACACTAACACCCAAATCTACTCTACCCTTACTCATGATAACAATAACGCCGGCTTTTCTTGGACTTTATTTCGAATTTGTTTTGAATTTTGTGATTCTGTATACATTCTAAATGCAGCCAAAGCCCACCTGTTCTGGTCAACCTCACAGAAGTTGTTTAGATTATATTTTTGTTCTCAAAAAAAACAAAAAAAGAAAAAAAAAAATCCAATTCAACATTGAAAGCCACCCTTGAAGAAGAACAAATGATTCTGATTTATATAATTGAGAAGATTGATTTGGTGACACCAGAAAAGGGAAGTAGGGAGGATTAGAGACACTAAGACAAAAGAGGGAAAGGTAATGAGTGGATTAGGGGTGGAGCCCAAGTGTTAATGATGTTAGAGTGTAGGAAGAAAATGATACTTAGATGACAAAGAAAGGATTGATAAGGCCAGCAAATGATGGTTTTAGAATAAAAAGAGGGTTGTCATTAGTCATTAGTGAGTTTAGAAAATATGGTAAGAGGGACAAGCACACACAGAATCAAACAGGGTTGACCACATGTTTCTGTTTTATGCCTTGATTTTTTTTTTCTTTTTTTTTTCCCAGGTAGGGAGGCAAAGCAGGAAAGCAAGGCAGCAATTCTTTTGTTTCCTTTTCTTGATCATGTTTTGGGTGACAAGAGGGTTTCCAACACAAACCATGGATTTAGTGATTACCTCATTTGTTTTAATTGTTCTGTTTGCTGACCACCCTCCCTAATCATTTCTATATCATATATCAATCCTGTAGGGTGTAGGAGGGTCTCTGCTTCACTACAGTCACCCCAAACAGTGCCTTGCCTCTTTTCTCTCTCCTTCTGGATATGGGTTCAAGATTTTTGGACCCAATCTTGTTGACTGTCTCTGATATTTTAATACCCTCGTATCATGCATGTAAAATATTTACATGCTTAAAGAAGATGAGTTTAAACTAATCTTAGTATCAATTGGTCAAAAACCCTTCATAATCATTTGTCTAGCTACAAGATCAATTTTTTTAGTCCCAAATTGGATGTAAAACTTGGTATGAAGATTCTAATACTTG